>NC_083361.1:79040452-79343482 GCF_030254825.1 Meriones unguiculatus | reverse complement strand
ACCACAATTTCTGTATCCATTCCTCAGCTGATGGACATCTGGGTTGTTTCCAGGTTCTGGCTATTACAAATAAAGCTGTTACAAACATGGTTGAGCAAATGTCCTTATTGTGTACTTGAGCAAATTTTGGGTATATGCCTAGCAGTGGTATAGCTAGGTCTTGAGGAATCACTATTCCTAATTGTCTGAGAAAGCACCAGATTGACTTCCAAAGTGGTTGTACCAGTTTACATTCCCACCAGCAGTGGAGGAGGGTTCTCCTTTCTCCACAACCTCTCCAGCATGTATTGTCTCTTGAGTTTTTCATCTTGGCCATTCTGATGGGTGTAATGCAAAATCTTAGGGTCGTTTTGATTTGCATTTCCCTAATGGCTAATGACGTTGAGCATTTCTTTAAGTGTTTCTCTGCCATTCTATATTCCTCTACAGAGAATTCTCTGTTTAGCTCTGCTGCCCATTTTTTAATTGGATTACTTGGTTTGCTGCTTTTCAGCTTCTTTAGTTCTTTATACATACTGGATATTAGCCCTCTGTCAGATAAAGGGTTGGTGAAGATTCTTTTCCAATCTGTAGGCAGTCGTTTTGTTTTGATGACGATGTCCTTTGCTTTACAGAAGCTTTTCAGTTTCATGAGTTCCCATTTATTGACTGTTGCTCTTAGAGCCTGTGCTGTTGGTGTTCTGTTCAGGAAGTTTTCTCCTGTACCAATGAGTTCTAGGGTATTCCCCACTTTCTTTTCTAACACATTTAGCGTATCTGGTTTTATGTTGAGGTCTTTGATCCACTTAGACTTTAGTTTTGTGCAGGGTGATAAATGTGGATCTATTTTCATTTTTCTGCATGTCGACATCCAATTAGACTAGCACCATCTGTTGAAGATGCTATCTTTTTTCCATTGAATGGTTTTGGCTGCTTTGTCAAAAATTGAGTATTCATAGGTACATGGGTTTATTTCTGGGTCTTCTATTCGGTTCCATTGATCCTCCTTTCTGTTTCTATGCCAATACCATGCAGTTTTTATTACTATTGCTCTGTAGTACAGCTTGAGATCAGGCATGGAGATACCTCCAGAGGATCTGTTGTTGTACAGGGTTGTTTTGGAGATTCTAGGTTTTTTGTTTCTCCATATGAAGCTTAGAATCTTTTTTTCAAGGTCTGAAAAGAATTGAGTTGGTATTTTGATGGTAATTGCATTGAATCTGTAGATTGCTTTTGGCAGGATGGCCATTTTCACAATGTTAATCCTACCCAATCCATGAGCACGGGAGATCTCTCCATCTTCTGAGATCTTCTTCAATTTCTTTCTTCAAAGACTTGAAATTTTTCTCAAACAGGTCTTTCACTTGCTTGGTTAGTGTCACCCCAAGGTACTTTATGTTATTAGTGGCTATTGTGAAGGGTGTTGTTTCCCTAATTTCTTTCTCAGCCATTTTGTCTTTGGTATACAGGAGGGCTTCTGATTTTTTTTGAGTTGATTTTGTATCCAGCCACTTTGCTGAAGGTGTTTATCAGCTGAAGGAGTTCTCTGGTTGAATTTTTGGGGTCACTCATGTATACTATCATATTATCTGTGAATAGTGACACTTTGATCTCTTCCTTTCCAATTTGTATCCCCTTGATCTCCTTTAGTTGTCTTATTGCTCTGGCTAGGACTTCAAGTACTATGTTGAAGAGATATGGAGAGAGTGGGCAGCCTTGTCTTGTCCCTGATTTCAGTGGGATTGATTTAAGTTTCTCTCCATTGAGTTTGATGTTGGCTGTAGGCTTGATGTATATTGCCTTTACTATGTTTAAGTATGTGCCTTGTATCCCTGATACACTGATGGATTTCCGTATGTTGAACCACCCTTGCATGCCTGGGATGAAGCCTACTTGGTCATGGTGGATGATATCTTTGATTTTAAAGCTATGATTATCCAGTTATTTGAGGCACATAAAGAGGAAACCAACAAATCTCTCAGAGAAATAGTCATAGAGATTCAAACAGTTAAAGAGGATACAAAAAAATCCCTTGAAGATTCGGCCTCCCAAATAGAAACAAAGAAAAATGAAGTGAACGAAGAAGCTCTTAAAGAAACACATGCAAATATAGCCAAACAATTGGAGGCAGAAGCAGAGGCACTAAGACAGGAAACAAAAAAAAAAAAAATAGAGACCATCTTGGAGACACAGGAATCCACACTCAAACAGATGAAGGAAATGTTGCAAGACATGAAAACAGAATTAGAATCAATAAAGAAAAATACTTTTTCATGCAGTATATTCGGAATACGGTTGTTTCTCCTCCGGCTACAACCAGATCTTGTCCTACCTACTCACCCAAACCCATATCCTTTCTTGCTCTTTCTCATTATAAAATTTGTCCTATTCTAATTTGTTATTATTTAATTTTTTTTAGTATGAAAGACTCTTTCTTGATAACCAGTATGTTGTCAGTATTGGAAGCACATGTTTTAATGGAGTAGACTCTGTAGCATTTATAGTGGTTCCCAACACTGTGCAGAAGCAAGTAAAAACAACATGGTGATTCACATAAAGTTCTCCTTATCTCTTCCTTCTTTTTGTCCTCTCTCTCTTTCCTCTCTCTCCTCTCTCTCCACTTTCACCTGTGTCCCTCTGCCTCTCTGTTATTTTAAATGTCTCATTAATTTGAATTCTAAGATCTATGGCTTGATTTAGCTTATATCCCAGTTTCTATATCCTATACTGCTTTTGATCAACAATACTGAGCAGTGATGATCTATGAATTATGCATTGTAGGTATGTGTATATGGGGCTTTTGAAGAAAGAATATTAATCAGAACCTAGATAAGAGAGAAATGGAGCAGTTGTGAATTCTAACCGTGTTATAACTAATATTCAAAGAAGAAAATAAATTTTTCAAGGTGGTTCTTATATTTCTTTCTGAGTTCTGAAGGAATTAAGACACTATTAAATGTATGATAGAATTAAAATAGAAAGGAGATTTAGGAAACATGAAAAAGTCTAAATTTGTGACATACTGAGCATTAAGTGCAGTTAGGTTGATTATTATTTCAGTACAAGATCTTTTAATAATACTCTCAATAGATAATAAATATTATCATATAAATATTATTATTATTAAATTATTGTTTGAATGCAATAATATGTGAGGACAGCCACATTTGACATATGGTGTCTATGAAACTAGATATACACATAGTATTATGTGCTAATGTATGTGTTCATGCCTATATAAAATATACATGCATATGCTTAAATCTGCTGCTAGCGTTATTCACGTGTGATGAATAATCAGAACACATAACATTTCTCATGGCTCTTCCTAGATAAAGGTCTTCCCAGACATCTTCCTAACTATATGTATTCTTACAATGATAAAGTAGGCATTTATGTGTGCTCTATGTATTTCACACAGACTAACTTTTATTTTTTGTAAGATTCCATCATGTTTTGTAGCTTAGGCTGACCCTGGACTTTTAGTCTATCTGCTCACCCTAATAAATACTGTATCACATATATGAATCACTATTTTAAATTGATCCTTATTGTATATTTTTCCATTTTCATGTTAAGGAATTATAATATTTTTAAAGAATGGAGTTAATATATATAAATCTTTTGTGAATATTTTTATGTCTCCTGGTGGACATACTTTTTTCTTTTAAGGGAGAATTTTTTTTAGGTAGAATCCACATAAGTTTTTAACCTTTAAGGAAAATATTGATGATTTCATAAATTTATTTCATGTTTTATGGTACACAGAGTAAAATGCTCAATGATGTATCAAACCTGACCCCTGTAACCTGGTTGAAGAAATCGTTTAAAAAGCAAATACTCCTTTACAGTTAGAGTAATGCTTCAGTAGGGTTGTTCAGTATTATCCAAATGAACATAATCTAATTATATGAGTTCTTAAAAGTACATGAAATAGGATAAAGCTGAGCAAGAAAGAAGACAATATCTGTAGAGTCAGGAAAAGTAAAAATCCCGAGAGGCACTTTGTCTAGTATTTCTAAACTGAGGATTTTAAGTGGATAAGTACTCCTGTGAGCAGCTTCTAGAAGCTGAGAAAGGCTTTCAGATTATACACAGCAAGGGGATGGTGGACTCTGTTGTAAATCATAAAGAATTAAATGTGTATAGCATTCTCAGTGATGAATCAAATAGAAGGACAGTGATGCAGCTCAGTGACAGGGTACTTGCTTGTCATGCACAAGGCCATGGGTTCAATATTCGTGCACAAACACACACACACACACACACGAGTGAGAGAGAGCGAAAGAGGAGAGGAGAGAAATAAAAGCAGAGTGAGAAGAAACTTCAAATGGAAATATGTATTTTTTTCATATGTTTTCCTGGGTCCTAATGAAAGCAATACAGTATTGCTAAAACTAAATTTTTATATACCATCAGGATCTCTAGCAATAGAAATATAAAATAATAAGTGCATCAAGTCAATGCAATGGTAAATCTGAATTCTCTACTTTGCTGAATTTAGAATCACCATGGAAACATGTCTAAGTATATCTATGATTGTTTTCAGAAGTGATTACCTGAGCGTGGAAGACTTGTGCAACATGACTGGCACCATCTAGCCATCAGATGAAGATGCTGCCTGAACCTAAGGGAGAAACGTCAGTAAGTCGAATATTCATCTCCCTGCCTACTGGCTGCAGATGGAACATGACCATCTCTGCTGTGCCCCTGCTCCGATTCCTTTCATAATGGAATGAACTATACCTGCAAACTGAGAATCAGAACAAAACCTTTCTTCCTTAATTTACTTTGTCATAAAACGTGTTGCAGAAGTATTAAAAGTAAAGGGCCCAACCACCTAATACTATGCTTCTGGCACTATGCTTCACGTTTAATTCCTACTGTGACATGTTCAGAGTACATGAACCTAGTCTGACTGTAGAACATTTGCAGTACTCTTATATGCTAATTTTTCACTTCTGTGTTTTTGGTAAACTTTCTGGCAGAGGTTTTGTTCATGTTGATTAAAGTATTTTTCTTTTTTACTGGGTTATGAAACATTCCTTTTTTCTGATTCATATCAGGTGTTGAGTATATGTTCTGGAAATATTTCTCACAGATTATGAGTTATTGTTCATTTCCATATAGGTACTTATAAAAGAGTAGCATCCAATAAAAACAAGCAGTTTTGGATGAAGGGAAACTTTACTCAGATGAAAGACTGTGGCAATAAGAAAAACACTGACCTTAAGTGCTCACAGGGATTTCAGTCCTACGGCAAAGGCACCATTTTTATAGGCAGTGCCAAGCAGTAAGGACTGCACAGGAAATGAAGGAGATTAACCCAGAGCCTGATAGAGGGTGCATCATGTCCAGACAGGTATTTTCATAAACTAGCAAGGCACACAGGCTGGCATAGACTAACCACAGCATGGACTGGAGGAACGCAGGGTAAGAAATAAGCAACTATGGATGTTGCTCCAGTAGATGATTTGTAAATGTGATAACATGTAAGTTATTGATTTTTCTTGGTTCTAGGTTGCATATTTAGTCCTTATAAAATTTTCCGTATTCTAATGTGATGATATACCTTCTTAAACTTTCTTTGGGTGACTTTATTCTTTTATTTGTTCATTTTTATATTTAGTTTTATGGTCTAGCCTACACTTAGTGAAGGGTAAGATTTTATTTTATCTCTATGGAAATCCAGGTTGTTTACATCATTATTAAACACATTCTTCTTAATCTTTTAAATTCTTTGATGAGCTTCTAAAATTTGAACTGTATTTTGTGGTTTGTAAATTTCTTCTGAACATTTTTCTCTTTTCTCTTTTTTATTTTTTAAAGATTTATTTATTTATTATGTATACAATGTTTTGTCTGCATGTACACCTGCACTCCAGAAGAGGGCAACAGATTTCATTATAGATGGTTGTGAGCCACCATGTGGTTGCTGGGAATTGAACTAAGGTCCTCTGGAAGAGCAGTCAGTGCTCTTAACCTCTGAGCCATCTCTCCAGCCCTCTTTTTTATTTTTTTATATATTAAGTACTTAATATTAAATTAACAAAATAGGTTAAGATAAAATGTTAAATAATTTGTACAGAGTAAGGGCCTTTAAACATTTATTTTTTATTTTTAATTAATTAATTACAATTTATTCACTTTGTAGTCAGGCTGTAGCCCCCTCCCTTGTCTCCTCCCAGTCCTACTCCTTCTTCCTCTTCTCCCCCTATGCCCTTTCCCTATTCCCCTAATAGGGGAGGTCCTCCTCCCCTTCTATCTGACTCTAGCCTATCAGTTCTCATCAGGGCTGGCTGCATCATCTTCTTCTGTGGCCTGGCAAGGCTGCTATTTTTGCTTATTATGAAAGGTCTTGACTACTGTAGCTTTAAAATGATGATACCAATTGGTGTAGCCTTTCAAATCATTGTTTAATATTACTATATCTAATTTTTGTCATGACCACAGACAGACTCTCTTGTAAGCACAAACAGTTAGTATCTATTAAAATCAATAAGGACAAAGAACTATGAGACTATTTAGGACTTAAAACTGAATGGTTAATAGACACGAAAATTTTAAGCAGTAAATATAACTAAAGCTGTAAGGGAGTCTTTGAACTTTTTATTATTATTTTTAATATATATATATATATATATATATATGTGTGTGTGTGTGTGTGTGTCCCTATGAGTGTATGTCATGTGTGCAGGTGCCCACAGGGTCCAAGAGAGGGTATCAGAAGGCCATTAGCTGCAGCTACAGGTCATTGTAAGCTTTCCTCTCAGGCTTGGGAACTGTACTGGGTTGCTCTAGAAGAGTAAAAAGTGCTCTATACCTCTGAGCCATCTCTCTAGTACCAAGGGAAATTCAACGCAGTGAATAATGAAATAAATGGACTTTATTTTCTTTTTTTTTCTTTTCTTTTTTTTTATATCATTTTTTTTATTTATTTTATTTTTTTTTATCAGTTACATTTTATTAACTCTGTATCCCAGCCGTGTCCCGATCCCTCATTCCCTCCCAGTCCCTCCCTCCCTCCCTCCCTCATCTCCACCCTGCCCCTTTCCAAGTCCACTGATAGGGGGGACCTCCTCCCCATTCATCTGATCCTGTTTTATCAGGTATCTTCAGGACTGGCTGCAAAGCCCTCCTCTGTGGCCTAACAGGACTGCTCCTCCCTTCGCGGGTGGGGAGACCAAAGAGCCAGTCATTGAGTTCCTGTTAGAAATAGTCCCTGTTCCCCTCACTTTGGGAAACCAATTGATTACTGAGCTACCACAGGCTACATCTGAGTGGAGGTTCTAGGTTATATCCATACATGGTCCTTGGTTGAATGTCAGTCTCAGAAAAGACCCTGTGCCCAGATATATTTGGTCCTTGTGGAGCTCCTATCCTTTCCCCATCAGACTAACTCCCCTTCTTTCTTATGATTCCCTGTACTCTGCCAAAGGTTTGGTCATGAGTCTTTGCTTTGAAAACACTGCTAGTTAGAGTCTTTCACACTTAAAGAAATGCTCATCCTCTTTAGCCATCAGGGAAATGCAAATCAAAACGACCCTGAGATATCACCTTACACCCATCAGAATGGCCAAGATGAAAAACTCAAGCGATAACACATGCTGGAGAGGTTGTGGAGAAAGGGGAACCCTGCTCCACTGCTGGTGGGAATGTAAACTGGTACAACCACTCTGGAAAGCTATCTGGCGCTTTCTAAGACAAATAGGAATAGTGCTTCCTCCAGACCCAGCTATACCACTGCTAGGTATATACCCAAAGTTTGTTCAAGTACACAAAAAGGACACTTGCTCAACCATGTTTATAGCAGCTCTATTTGTAATAGCCAGAACCTGGAAACAACCCAGATGTCCATCAACGGTGGAATGGGTACAGAAATTGTGGTATTTTTATACAATGGAATACTACTCAGCAATCAAAAAGGAGGAAATCATGAAATTTGCAGGCAAATGGTGGGATCTAGAAAAGATCATTCTGAGTGAAATATCCCAGAAGGAGAAAGACAAACATGGGATATACTCACTTATATAGACCTATAAGATATGATAAACATAATGAAATCTATACACCTAAAAAAGATAATCAATTGAGTGGACTTTATTTTCATTTCAAAAATTTCAAATGCCTAAAAGCTCAAAGTTATGATTAACCATCAAGAGAAAAATATGCAAACCCTAGAACTTGAGATAAGAAATAAAATATATTTTGATTTGACAAATACCCATGAATATAATGGCAGGTTAAACTGGTTTCTGAGTTTAATTCTTTTATTCATCTAAGGACAACAATTACACCAACTAAAGAGAAGATTATGTCACCACAACTTACTGGATAATTATTGACTCTGGTAGAAAAATTTTTACATATACACCTCAATGAAATCATAACCTCAAGCTTTTTAGAACATTTAAATTTTTTAAAAGTTTAGTTGTCAGATGTTGTGAGGAAAACATTGTAAAATTACTATTAAAATTTCAGATTAAACATATTTCATCATCAGTTTTGGTTAGATTATAAGGACTAGCATATACCAATACTGACACACATACACACACACATATAAAGCTCTTCCTTATTTCTTTTTTTTTCCTTTTTTTTTTCTTTTTATTTTTTTATTTTTTTTTAATTTTATTATTTTTTTTATTTTTTTATCAGTTACATTTTATTAACTCTATATCCCAGCCGTGTCCCGATCCCTCATTCCCTCCCAGTCCCTCCCTCCCTCCCTCATCTCCACCGTGCCCCTTTCCAAGTCCACTGATAGGGGGGACCTCCTCCCCATTCATCTGATCCTGTTTTATCAGGTTTCTTCAGGACTGGCTGCAAAGCCCTCCTCTGTGGCCTAACAGGACTGCTCCTCCCTTCGGGGGTGGGGAGACCAAAGAGCCAGTCATTGAGTTCCTGTTAGAAATAGTCCCTGTTCCCCTCACTTTGGGAAACCAATTGGTTACTGAGCTACCACAGGCTACATCTGAGTGGAGGTTCTAGGTTATATCCATACATGGTCCTTGGTTGAATGTCAGTCTCAGAAAAGACCCTGTGCCCAGATATATTTGGTTCTTGTGGAGCTCCTATCCTTTCCCCATCAGACTAACTCCCCTTCTTTCTTATGATTCCCTGTACTCTGCCAAAGGTTTGGTCATGAGTCTTTGCTTTGAAAACACTGCTAGTTAGAGTCTTTCAGATGCGCTCAGTAGACTCCTGTCATGCGTTCAATGCACATCCCATCTGTCTTTCTAAATGAGGATTGATCATCTTACCCCATGTCCACTCAATTGATTATCTTTTTTAGGTGTATAGATTTCATTATGTTTATCATATCTTATAGGTCTATATAAGTGATTATATCCCATGTTTGTCTTTCTCCTTCTGGGATATTTCACTCAGAATGATCTTTTCTAGATCCCACCATTTGCCTGCAAATTTCATGATTTCCTCCTTTTTGATTGCTGAGTAGTATTCCATTGTATAAAAATACCACAATTTCTGTACTCATTCCACTGTTGATGGACATCTGGGTTGTTTCCAGGTTCTGGCTATTACAAATAGAGCTGCTATAAACATGGTTGAGCAAGTGTCCTTTTTGTGTACTTGAACAAACTTTGGGTATATACCTAGCAGTGGTATAGCTGGGTCTGGAGGAAGCACTATTCCTATTTGTCTTAGAAAGCGCCAGATAGCTTTCCAGAGTGGTTGCACCAGTTTACATTCCCACCAGCAGTGGAGAAGGGTTCCCCTTTCTCCACAACCTCTCCAGCATGTGTTATCACTTGAGTTTTTCATCTTGGCCATTCTGATGGGTGTGAGGTGATATCTCAGGGTCGTTTTGATTTGCATTTCCCTGATGGCTAATGAGGATGAGCATTTCTTTAAGTGTTTTTCTGCCATTCGATATTCCTCTGTCAAGAATTCTCTGTTTAGCTCTGTTCCCCATTTCTTAATTGGATTGCTTGGATTGCTGCTTTTCAGCTTCTTTAGTTCTTTGTATATACTGGATATTAGTCCTCTGTCAGATAAAGGGTTAGTGAAGATTCTTTCCCAATCTGTAGGCAGTCGTTTTGTTTTGATGATGGTATCCTTTGCTTTACAGAAACTTTTCAGTTTCATGAGGTCCCATTTATTGATTGTTGCTCTTAGAGCCTGTGCTGTTGGTGTTCTGTTCAGGAAGTTGTCTCCTGTGCCAATGAGTTCTAGGCTGTTCCCCACTTTTTTTTCCAATTGATTTAGGCTATCTGGTTTTATGTTGAGGTCCTTGATCCACTTTGACTTTAGTTTTGTGCAGGGTGATAAATATGGATCTATTTTCATTTTTCTGCATGTAGACATCCAGTTGGTCCAGCACCATTTGTTGAAGATGCTGTCTTTTTTCCATTGAATGGAAATGGCTTCTTTGTCGAATATCGAGTATTCATAGGTGTGTGGATTTATTTCTGGGTCTTCTATGCGGTTCCATTGATCCTCCTTTCTGTTTCTATGCCAATACCATGCAGTTTTTATTACTGTTGCCCTGTAGTACAGCTTGAGATCAGGAATGGAGATACCTCCAGATGATCTGTTGTCGTACAGGATTGTTTTGGAGATTCTGGGTTTTTTGTTTCTCCATATGAAGCTGAGAATCTTTTTTTCAAGGTCTGTAAAGAATTGAGTTGGTATTTTGATGGGAATTGCATTGAATCTGTAGATTGCTTTTGGCAGGATGGCCATTTTCATAATGTTAATCCTACCAATCCATGAGCACGGGAGATCTTTCCATCTTCTGATATCTTCTTCGATTTCTTTCTTCAGAGACTTGAAGTTTTTCTCAAACAGGTCTTTCACTTGCTTGGTTAGAGTCACACCAAAGTACTTTATGTTATTAGTGGCTATTGTGAAGGGTGTTGTTTCCCTAATTTCTTTCTCAGTCTTTTTGTCTTTGGTATATAGGAGGGCTTCTGATTTTTTTGAGTTGATTTTGTATCCTGCCACTTTGCTGAAGGTGTTTATCAGCTGAAGGAGTTCTCTGGTTGAATTTTTGGGGTCGCTCATGTATACTATCATATCATCTGCAAATAGTGACACTTTGACCTCTTCCTTTCCGATTTGTATCCCCTTGATCTCCTTTAGTTGTCTTATTGCTCTGGCTAGGACTTCAAGTACTATGTTGAAGAGATATGGGGACAATGGACAGCCTTGTCTTGTCCCTGATTTCAGTGGGATTGATTTAAGTTTCTCTCCATTGAGTTTGATGTTAGCTATAGGCTTGCTATATATTGCCTTTACTATGTTTAGGTATGTGCCTTGTATCCCTGATCTCTCCAAGACTTTAAACATGAATGGGTGTTGGACTTTGTCAAATGCTTTTTCGGCGTCTAAGGAGATGATCATGTGGTTTTTCTCCTTCAGTGTGTTTATGTAGTGGATTACATTGATGGATTTCCGTATGTTGAACCACCCTTGCATGCCTGGGATGAAGCCTACTTGGTCATGGTGGATGATATCTTTGATGTGTTCTTGGATTCGGTTTGCAAGTATTTTATTGAGTATTTTTGCGTCAATGTTCATAAGAGAGATAGGCCTGAAGTTCTCTTTTTTTGTTGGGTCTTTGTGTGGTTTAGGTATTAAGGTGACTGTGGCTTCATAGAATGAGTTTGGTAGTGTTCCTTCTGTTTCTATTTTGTGGAATAGCTTGAGGAGAATTGGAGTTAGCACTTCTTTGAAGGTCTTGTAGAATTCTGCGCTGAAGCCATCTGGTCCAGGGCTTTTTTTGGAGGGGAGACTGTTAATGACTGCTTCGATTTCCTTGGGAGATATAGGGCTATTCAGTCTTTCTACCTGATCTTGACTTAGTTTTGGTAGATGGAATCTTTCAAGAAAATTATCCATTTCATTTAGATTCTCAAATTTTGTGGCATATAGGCTTTTGTAGTATGACCTAATAATTGTTTGGATTTCTTCAATGTCTGTGGTTATGTCCCCATTTTCATTTCTGATTTTGCTGATCTGGATAGTTTCTCTCTGCTTTTTAGTTAGTTTGGCTAAGGGTTTGTCTATCTTGTTGATTTTCTCAAAGAACCAGCTTTTTGTTTCATTGATTCTTTGGATAGTTTTATTTGTTTCTAGTTGATTGATTTCAGCCCTTAGTTTGATTATTTCCAGCCGTCTGCTCCTCTTGGGTGTATCTGCTTCTTTTTTTTCTAGGGTTTTCAGTTGGGCCATTAAGTTGTTTGTATGTGATGTTACGAATTTCTTCTTGCAGGCATTTAATGCTATAAATTTTCCTCTGAGCACTGCTTTCAATGTGTCCCATAAGTTTGGGTATGTTGTGCCTTACTTTTCATTGAATTCTAGGAAGTCTTTAATTTCTTTCTTTATTTCTTCCTTAACCCAGCTGTCATTGAGTAGTAAGTTGTTCAGTTTCCATGTGCGTGTCGGCATTTTGTTGTTCCTGTTGTTGTTGAGGTCGAGCTTTAGTCCATGGTGGTCAGATAGTATACAAGGGATTATTTCAATCCTTTTGTATCTGTTGAGGCTTGCTTTGTGGCCCACTATATGGTCTATTTTGGAAAAGGTTCCATGGGGTGCTGAAAAGAAGGTGTACTCTTTTGAGTTTGGGTGAAATGATCTGTAGACGTCTATTAGGTCCATTTGATTTAGGGATTCTGTGAGTGCTTTTATTTCCCTATTTGGTGTCTGTCTAGTTGATCTGTCCCTTGGTGAGAGTGGAGTGTTGAAGTCTCCCACTATTAAGGTATTAGGATCAATGTATGATTTAAGCTTTAATAATGTTTCATTTACGAATGTCGGTGCTCTTGTATTTGGGGCATAGATATTCAAGATTGTGATGTCCTCTTGGTGGATTTTTCCTTTGATGAGAATATAGTGGCCCTCCTTATCTTTTTTGATTAACTTGGGTTGAAAGTCTATTTAGGATGGCTACTCCAGCTTGTTTTCTGGAACCATTTGCTTGAAAAACAGTTTTCCAGCCCTTTACTCTGAGGTAGTGTTTGTCTTTGTTGCATAGGTGTGTTTCTTGGATGCAACAGAATGTTGGATCCTGTTTCCTTAACCATTCTGTTAGCCTGTGTCTTTTTATTGGTGAGTTGAGTCCATTGATATTGATAGATAATAGTGACCAATGCATGTTAGTTCCTTTTGTAATGGAGTCGATGATCTAACCCTATTTCATTGCTTGTTTTCTTTTCATTTTTGTTGGGACATAATCTGTATGCCCTGTTTTCTTGGGTGAATTTGTTTTCATTGGATTGGAGTTTTCCTTCTAGTATCTTCTGTAGGGATGGTTTGCTGTGTAGATATTGTGTAAATTTAGTTTTGTCATGGAATATTTTGTTTTCTCCATCTATGTTGATTGAAAGCTTTGCAGGGTATAGTAGTCTGGGTTGACATTTGTGATCTCTTAGAGTCTCCATGATACTTGCCCAGGCCCTTCTGGCTTTCATAGTTTCTGATGAGAAGTCCGGTGTGATTCTGATAGGTCTACCTTCATATGTTACTTGGCCTTTTTCCCTTGCTGCTTTTAATATCTTTTCTTTGTTCTGTAGATTTAGTGTTTTGACTATGATGTGATGTGATGTGTTTCTTTTCTGGTCTAGTCTATTTGGAGTTCTGTAGGCCTCTTGTATATTTATGGACATCTCTTTCTTTAAGTTGGGAAAATTTTCTTCTATGATTTTCTTGAAAATATTTTCTGGACCTTGGAGTCTGGAGTCTTCTTTTTCGTGAATTCCTATTATTCTTAGATTTTGTCTTTTCATAGCATCCTTGATTTCTTGGATATTTTGTGATTGGAACTTTTCTGCTTTTACTTTTTCTTTGAGAGAAGTATCCATTTCTGCAAGTGTGTCTTCAGCTCCAGATATTCTCTCTTCCATCTCTTGTATTCTGTTGGTGATGCTTACTTTTGTGGTTCCTGATCTTTTCTCCAAATTCTCCAGCTCAAGGGTTTTCTCATTTTGTGTTTTCTTTATTGATTCTAATTCTGTTTTCATGCCTTGCACCATTTCTTTCATGTGTTTGAATCTGGATTCCTGTCTCTCTACGATGGCCTCTATTTCTTTTTTCATTTCCTTCTTATATGCCACTAATTTTTCCTCTACTTGTGTATCTATTTGTTTGGCTATGTTTGCCTGTGTTTCTTTAAGGATATTGTCTATTTCTTCTTTCTTTGCCTCCAATTGACTGGCCATCTCTTTGAAAGACTTATTCATTTCCTCCTTATGAGCCTCAAATAATTGGGCAAGCATGGCTTTAAAATCATTTTCCTGTGCTTCTGCTGAATTGGTGTATCCATCGATTTTGGGGTTTGCTGGTGAAGTCATGATGTCCTGATTTATGTTGGAAGTGTTCTTTCGCCTACCCCTGGCCATTGGCTTATCTGAAACCTTCCCTGTTTGTTTTGGATTCTGCAGATCAGACTGGTGCTGTCTCTCTCTGGTGTCTGGAGAGTTCTTCAGGAAGCTGAGCACTCTCAGCATGTGCTGAGGACTAGCTGTACAGGCAGGTCTCTTGGCCGAGATCTTGGTATCCGGGGCTCTCTGCTCTCTGGTTTGGCCCTGCTTCTTTGATGTGTTCAGCCAGTTCTGTGCTGCTGTCACTGCCAGGTTCTGAGGTCTTGCTGCAGCTGGAGATTTCAGGGTGGTCACTTCAGCAGGGATGGGGTAACCAGGCTCTCTGTTCTCTGGTTTGGCCCTGGTTAGTCTTAAACTGGAGGGCTGTGGTGCCCCGCCAGTTCAGTGCTGCTCCGCTGCCACGTCCCGCTGTAACTGGAGACTGGGTTGCTAGTCCCAATGCTTTCTGGGAAGTCCTGGGATCTCTTCATTGTGCTCTCCAAGCTTGGGAGGCCCAGCGCCTGGTGTGTCCAAGTTGTATGACGTTTCTGCCTGGTTTTGGTGAGTATATAGCGTATTCTCTGTCACTGTGGGATTGGGCGGGCCATACCGTCAGTGATGGCGATCCTGGGGAGCTAGTATGGTGTCTAGCAGATTCACGCCCTGGGAGGATGGTGCAGCCGTTGCGCGAATCTGGGACTCCGGGGCAAGTACTGCTGGCTTTTGTCTGCCGCTAAAGTGCTTGGGGCTCCGTCTCAGTAGCTGTATACCCCAGGCAGTTAGGTCTGCGCTGAGAAAGATGAGTCCGCTGTGCCGCTGTGCCAAGGAGGAAGGAGGTCTGGGGGAAGGGAGTGCCGCAAGAACAAAGGATCATTTCTCTCCTTCCCCAAGCAAGTCTCCAAGTGACCGGAGGCCAAAGTTTTCACCTCCTGTGATGTTCTCTGGTGTTCAGAAAGCCTCGCTGTGGTTTTCCTGGGTTGGGGGTCCTTCCATTCTCCAACTCAGAAGATCAGGTATCCCACCGCTCAGAAACTGTGTGTGCTAGTCACCATCTTGGCTCCGCCCCCTTCCTTATTTCTTTAGTCACATTTAGTGCTTACAACTATTCTTGTGATGTTGTTTTAACCACATAGATTCCAGTCCTAAGTAGTATTTCAGTTCTTTAGTCTTATATTTTAACAAACCCAGCCTTCTTGTGCTTCTGAGATTCCTCTCCTCATAATCTTTCCAGGGGCAATATTTCTTGTCTGGCCTGGCACAAGGTGGGAAGGCAACACTCAGAGATATGACTCTTCGCCCACTATATGGTCATGTATTTAATCATGGCAGATGTGTATTTGCTGTGTAAGTGGGTCTTTCTCTACGTAGCTGCCCATAGCATAAGACCTGGCCCTGACCACACAGCATGTCCACCGAAACTCTTTCATCACTCAGATCTCAATGTTCTAACACAGTGTTCTTCTTTCAGTCAGATTTGCCTTCTGGGATGGTTTTTCCTGTACATTTTCCTAACCCTTTGGTCAACATGTTAATATGCATTTTTTTCCTAATCAGTAACAGGTACAAAAGATAATAACAATAACACTTGGAACTTTTCATGCATTGCTTCCAGCAAGTCATCTTGTGTTCATATATGAATATTAGAAGATTGGCAATTTATGGTCATGTTTCTTGCATAGAGGGAGTACTTGCATTTTTAAAGAAATATTGCTTTAGATCCAAATATCTGATGATAACTGGCTTATATAATCATATCATCTCAGGTATATTGTAATTCTTTTATGCTAAATATAATTCAATCAGCTTAAAGCTTATGGTAACATTTACCTCTTAGAAATCTCATCCCAGTTAGGTTTTAATAAAATATTAATCTCAAATCAAGACTCAGAAAATAGCAGTAATCCACTAAAATACATTTTTTTTCATGTAAAAGACACATTTATTGGAGTAAACTTCAAGGAATAAAATAGATTAAAATATTTACAGTTAAACAGATTTAATTATTTAAATTACTTAAATTTTCTATTATTATCCTTTTGTACATGCTTCTTACTAGGTAGAAGAGACAACTTAGGCTTGCAATTGGAATGCTGAGTTTTTTTCATTAGTATCAGGACCAAAGGAAGCTGTATTCTGGCAGTTAGACAAAAGCTAGCATTTCTTAGGTATTTCTGAAGCTATGCTACCTCTTCCAAAAGAGTCATTTCCCTTCTCACTGGCAGAAGTAAACAATGGCTAGTTTTGTTGTCTGCTAGAATACCACAGTACAAGGTGGCCTCTAGGCTTCCTTGGAGTTACAGGTACTTTGTTTTGCATTTTAAAGTCCATGCTATCATCTTAGCTCTTGCCACCTCTTATACTTCCAGCTCACAGACTTCCCACCACATAGCTACTCATTCTCCTTGTAACACTGTGATTTCTCTTTGCCTTCATCTCTTGCTCTCTTTATCTCTCTCCTCTTCTCTCTCTCTACTCTGCTCCTATTGCTCTCCTAGCCATGTCTAGTCTACTGACCATGTTCAGTCTACAACTTTCTCTGTCTGCTCTGAACTCTTCCTCTGGCTGTTCTCTCTATCATATGTACAATAAAAATGAAAAATAAGTCTCCTAGATTACCCTCATTCTATTTTTACTCACAGTTTGTTAGATAAGTAGGAAAGTAATTGGTGTTTGTGTGTTATAGTAAAATCTACTTCCTTTGACCCTAACCAAGCAAGTCAAAGACTTGTATGAAAAAAATTTCAAGTCTCTGAAGAAAGAATTAGAAGAAGATATCAGAATATGGAAAGATCTCTCATGCTCATGGCTTGGCAGGATTAGCATAGTAAAAATGGCCATCTTACCAAAAGCAATCTACAGATTTAATGCAATTTCCATCAAATTGCCAACACAATTCTTTACAGACCTGGAAAAAAATTCTCAACTTCATATGAAATAACAAGAAACCCATAATTGCTAAAACAATCCTCTACAATCAAAGATCTTCAGGAGGTATCTCCATCCCTGATCTTAAGCTGTACTATAAAGCAACTGCATGCCACTGGCATAGAAACAGAATGGTGGATCAATGGAACCAAACAGAAGACCCAGAAATGAACCCACACACTTATGGCCACCTGATCTTTGACAAAGATGCCAAAACCATATAATGAAAAAAAGACAGCATCTTCAACAAATGGTGGTGCTCTAACTGGATGTTTACATGTAGAAAATGCAAATAGATCCTTACCTATCACCGTGCACAAAACTAAAGTCCAAGTGGATCAAAGACCTCAACATAAAACCAGACACATTAAATCGGTTAGAAGAAATAATGGGGAAAACCCTAGAACTCATTGGTACAGGAGACAACTTCCTGAAAAGAACACCAACAGCACAGGCTCTAAGAGCAACAATCAATAAATGGGACCTCATGAAACTGAAAAGCTTCTGTAAAGCAAAGGACACCATCATCAAAACAAAACGACTGCCTACAGATTGGGAAAGAATCTTCACCAACCCTTTATCTGACAGAGGGCTAATATCCAGTATATATAAAGAACTAAAGAAGCTGAAAAGCAGCAAAGCAAGTAATCCAATTAAAAAATGGGCAGCAGAGCTAAACAGAGAATTCTCTGTAGAAGAATATCGAATGGCCAAAAAACAATTAAAGAAATGCTCAACGTCATTAGCCATTAGGGAAATGCAAATCAAAACGACCCTGAGATTTCACATTACACCCATCAGAATGGCCAAGATGAAAAACTCAAGAGACAACACATGCTGGAGAGGTTGTGGAGAAAGGTGAACCCTCCTCCACTGCTGGTGGGAATGTAAACTTGTACAACCACTCTGGAAATAAATCTGGCACTTTCTCAGACAACTAGGAATAGCACTTCCTCAAGATCCAGCCATACCACACCTAGGCATATATCCAAAAGAGGCTCAAGTACACAATAAAGACTTTTGCTCAACCATGTTTGTAGCAGCTTTATTTGTAATAGTTAGAAACTGGAAACAGCCCAGATGCCCCTCAACTGAAGAATGGATGCAGAAATTGTGGTACATCTACACAATGGAGTATTACTCTGCAATGAAAAATAAGGAAATCATGATATTTGCAGGTAAATGGTGGGACCTGGAAAGGATCATCCTGAGTGAGCTGTCTCAGAAGTAGAAAGATACACACGGTATATACTCACTCATATGGACATATAACGTAAGATAAACCTACTAAAATCTGTACATCTAAAGAAACTAATTAAGAAAGAAGACCTTGACTAAAATGCTCAATCCCCATCCCTAAAGGCAAAGAGGATGGACATCAGAAGAAGAAGAAAACAGGAAACAACCTAGAAACCTGCCACAGAGGGCCTCTGAAAGGCTCTGCCCTGCAGACCACCAAAGCAGACACTGAGACTTATGGTCAACTGTTGGGCAGAGTGCATGGAATCTTATTTAAGAATTGAGAAATAGTAAGATCTGGAGAGGACAGGAACCCCACAAGGAGAGCAACAGAACTAGAAAATTTGCACACAGGGGTCTTCCCAGAGACTCATACTCCAACCAAGTACCATGGAGATAACCTAGAACCTCTGCACAGATGTAGCCCATGGCAGTTTATTGTGCAATTGAGTTACATAGTAATGGGAAGACGGAATACCTCTGACATAATCTGATTGGCCTGCTCTTTGATCACCTCCTCCTGAGGGGGGAGCAGCCTTATCAAGCCACAGAAGATGACAATGCAGCCACTCCTGATGTGATCTGATAAACTAAGATCAAAAGGAAGGAGAGGAGGACCTCCCTTATTAGTGGACCTGGGGAGGGGCATGCGTGAAGAAGGGGAGGGAGGATGGGACTGGGAGGGAAGGAGGGAGGAGTTTATGGGGGGATACAAAGTGAATAAAGTGTAATTAATAAAATAAAATTAAAAAAAAACTAGTTCCTTTGATTTGACCGGTAATCTACATAGTAGTGAAGAAAAGTAAGAATAATTAGAAGAAATTTGTAATGTGAAGAATGAAACATACATAAGTTTCACCAAACAGTCCATCAACTCCTTTAGATAAAAGACCACTCACACATTATCTTGCCTTTTAGGTAATGCTAGAAATCACCTGGAAATAATGCCATAGGAAAAGAAAAACATTTTTAAATTGCAATATGATTCATTGAACATGTTAATGTGAAAGTGATTGTCAATTTTACTTTTTTCAAGAAAACAATAGCTTAGAAGCAAACAGAAACATCCTTATAGCAGTGAAACGAGAAGAGACAGAAAATCAATAACTGTATGCACATCAGAAAATCAAGTTTGATAATGCATCAGTCTTTGCAGTCGCCCCTGGGACCAGCTTCTTTTGGCTTTGTTGGTCTCCTTGTGGAGCTCTTGTCCCTTCCTTGTCCTTCTATATCCCCCTTATTCCATAAGACTCCCTGCACTATGGAAAAGTTTGACTGTGTGTTTGTGTATCTGCTTCAGTCCTCTGTTAAGTGGAGTCTTTTAGAGGGCAGCTATAGTAGGCTCCCATCCTGTTCTCTCTCTTCTACTACTTCCAGTGTCTGTTCTGTTTCTCTTCTACATGAGAATTAAGCATCTTCCTTAGGGTCCTCCTTGTTGTTTAGCTTCTTTAGGTCTCTAGATTTTCATATGTTTATCTTATATTATATGGCTAATATCCATTGATGCATCAACCAAAGACCATGCAGAGAGGATCTAGACCTCCTGCTAAGATATATCCTGTAGATAGCTCAGTCTTCATGTGGGTTCCCTAGTAAGAAGAGAAGAGACAGTCTCTGACATGAACTAGGTTGCTGCCCCTGATCGCTTCGCCCATGTGGGGTGACCTAGCCAGCCTACAGAAGAAGATTCAGGCAGTCCTGAGGGAACCTGATAGGTTAGGGTCAGACAGTAGGGTAGGAGGACTTCCCCTATCAGTGGACTAAGAGAGGGATATAGGGGAGAAAGATAGAGAGAGGGTGGAACCCAGAGAAGACAGGGAAAGTGCTACACCCGGGATACAAAGTGAATAAATTATAAATACTGCTATTAATAATAATAATTAATACTATTACTACTACTAATAATAATAAAGAAAATCAAGTTTGTAGTGAAACCACTCAGTACCTATGAAGTATGCTAAACTGATGTTTGGCAAAGAAAATCTGTAAAAAAAAAAAAAACCGCTATCAATAGCATTATATTTAATAGGAGAAACTAAATGTTTCCACTCTAAGACAGAGAAAATGACAAAATTACCATCTCATCACTCTATTTAAGAATCTTGCCAAAAAAACTCTGGTCAAAATGATCAAGTAATGAAAGAAAAGAAAAGGTACACTGACTTTGAAAGAAGAAATATATTACTGAATTGTACTAATACATAATACCATCATTTTCTATATAGAAAACCCAGTCTACAAATCGAGCTTCTATAATTTGTAAGTATTTATTGCAATCTTAAAAGTTCAAAGTCAATTTTTGTCTTTATAGACTACTCAGGGACTACTAGAAATAAAAATATAAAGAAATGTCATTTAAATGTTATAAAATACATTAAAATTTAACTGTATAAATGTGAGTTATATATAAAAACAACATATACCCAAATCATCATGGAGCAAAGTAAATGATTAGTAATCTCACCAAATAAGTCTAGAGATGACAGCATCAGTATTCCTCAATGCTCACCTTCATTTTTAAGCTGCTTACTAAAGTATCATGAATCTATTAGAATTATGGAAATCACACAGCTGACAATTCCAGATGCTGTGAAAGATGCAATACTACAAGGAAATATATATATATATATATATATATATATATATATATATATCTCAGAATAAATTACTAGCCCCTTACTTTAAAGTAATATTATCAGGCTAAAGTAGTGTCTTAATAATCAATGAAACATGGCAATGCGGTTTCTTTGTATTTGGAACTTTTCTGTAATTTTAAGTCAAATAAAAGCTGCCATGTATTTAAAATAACAAGGCACATCTGACTAAAGAAATGAAAGGTCCCAGGTCTCAGAAGTCACCATCTTACATCAATTTCTCTGTGAAACCTTGAACACATCACTTGAACTCTCCAAGTTTTTGAATTCCCACCTGGGAAAATATGCTTTGTAAATAAAAGGTCTCCTCTTGTTTTTAAATTTCACTCCCAATCTAAAACCTCAGTTCAATAAATCTTTATACTTTTTACTTCGTGACGCTTGCTTTGCCAGAAGGAAAATTTTATTAGCTTCGTTGCATGTGTGGAATCCCTTTTCTGTTTGTGCCCAATGTATAATAATACAGAGTTATAAGAAAATGTCATCCCAACTTTCCTTGTCTGAAAGCATTCATAAGAATATGAACCCTGTAGCCAAGTACAGATATTTCAAAACAATTAAAAATTCTCCACTGCCTTTAACGTTCTAATTATTGGTAGAAACGTTGTACTTTGACACTTGGTCAAAATATAGAGACTTCTTCAATTACATTGACAATGAGTTGCAATATAGTTTTATTATCCATCCAAACAAACAAACAAACAAAATGATAATCTATTTTATGTATGCATGCCTCATTTAGATGTTCACTGCAGTATCATCACTACTGAGAGGAGAAGAGAAGCTCAGCACAGCACTAGGATTCTCTAAAATTCAATACACAACCAGTAAGGTAGGGAGCGAATATCAATCCTCAATTTGATAGAGACTTAATTCCATTCAGACTACAGAATCCCACTGAGAGCACCAGTCAGTACATAGTACAAATTAAAAAAAAAAAAAGTGTAATCAATCACTAATACTGGTTCTTCCACTTAACAGCTAGCAATAAGAAAAAAGCAGATAATCTACAAAATCACTGCCTTTCTAAAGCCGTAAAGAGCAGATTTCTGCAGAAACAGAAAACTTGATTTTAACAATGTGAGAGCCTTTGTGAGGGGAAATCAGACCTTCCAGTCGACTTTTCCTCTGGTAGAACAAAAGAGAGGAAAGAGTGGTCGTTATAAAAAGATTTAGAAAAAACCCTGGTATTTTCTCATATTCTCACAGAGCAATCATTGGCTATTGTGACTGTTTCAAATGCTTACAGTCCCAGGTACATTTACTTCCAATAGGTCTCTCAAAATTCTCACTAGGAAGAGTGTAGTGAAACCAGAGATCCAAGAGAATCTCCCTCAAGGCACAAACGCCAAGGGACAGTCACACCACACTGACAGCTACGGTTTTGTTTTTAGTACAGTACAAGCTCCCTTTAGAGGTTTGAATGAGAATGGCCCCCAAAGGCTCATAGATTTGAATGCTCCATTTGAAAGAATTAAAACATGTAACCTTGTTGGTGAAAGTATATTACTGAGGGTGGGCCTTGAGGTTTTCAAAACTCAAATCAGGACCAGTGGTTCTGTCTTCCTGTTATCTGCAGATCCAGATGTAGAAGTCTCAGCTACTTTCTAGCACAGTCTCTGCCTGCATACTGCCATGCTCCCTACCATGATGATAATGGGCTAAACCTCTAAAATAAATGCTTTCTTTTATAAGATTTGCTATGGTCATGGTATGTTTTCACAGCAATAAAACAGTAACTAAGACACTTCCTTAACTTGTTTAAGAATTGCTACATAAATCAAATAACTTACCCTACCTTTACTGAAATAAGGAAATGTACTCTATCAGAATTGGAAATAAAACAGAAATATCCAATCAAACCTGCTCAGCAATGCATTTGAGGTCTTAGCAAGGAAAAGAAAACACATACCAATAGAAAAGAAGAAAAAAAAAAAAACCTCAATTTCATTCACAGATGAGGAAATCATCCAAATAGAAACCAGAAAGTATTGCGACCACCTCGACCAGCAAGGAAGGCACGGCACACGAACTCTTCTCCAAGTAGTTTATTCAGGAAATTCGAGCAATCTTCTTCTCCCAGGAGAGCCCTCCCCAGTAATAAGTACCCTGGAGCCAACCAATCCCAGGAAGCCACGTGGGAAGTGCGGATAGGTAGACGGCAGATCATCAGACACACCACAGCCAATAAGGAGTTGTTTATCAAGAGAGCACCTGCCGTTGGGATGGCGGAAGGCAGAAACCAGTGCCATCTTTAGGGCGCTGCACACGCAGCTCTCCACAAGAAAGTAGTTTGTAAGATCCTCTGGAGCAATGGCAATTCTTTCAAGTTTACAGAATAGGTTGGTTTTATACAGTAATAATAACATCAAACTCAACGAAGAGAAACTTAAAGCAATTCCACTGAAATCAGGGACAAGGCAAGGCTGCCCATTGTCCTAGCTAGAGAAATAAGACAATTAAAGATCAAGGGGATACAAGTTGGAAAGGAAGAAGTCAAATATCACTATTTGCAGATGATATAAAAGTATACATGAGTGACCACAAAAATTCTATCAGGAGCTCCTTCAGCTGATAAACACCTTCAGCAAAGTGGCTGGATACAAAATTAACTCAAAAAATCAGTAGCCCTCCTGTATACAAAAAGATTGAGAAAGAAATTTGAAAATTTGGTGCACTTTTCCTATATAAAATGTCATTTGTGTTGGTAAAAGTTTGATGATAATGTGTGTTCTGCATTTTTGGATGGAATATTGTTTATATGTCAATTAGATCAAGTTGATTGATTGTACTGTTCAGATAAACTATATACTAATTGATTTTCTGCCTGCTTCATTTATTAACAACTGAAAAGATGCCTTGCATTCTCATATTGTCATAGTGACTTTAGCTCTTTTCCTTTATGTTCTGTCAGTTTTTGCTTTGTGTGTTGACATCTACTTGCTGGCATCATGAACAAGTAGAATTATGCATTTTGAAGTACTGGATCCTTTTTGATATATAACAGACTTTATTCTTGGTGATATTGTTTATTTAAAATGTACTCTGTATGGAATTTACATAATGAAGTTATTCCTTTACTCTCCTAAATCTTCATATGTGAAGTGGATTTTTATAAATAGTACATAATTGGATCTTATTATAGATTAACTGAGGTATACAAAACAGACAACATATTTTCATAGTTCTGAAGGCTGAGAGATTTTGGATATGTTGATTAGAATATCTTACTACCATCAACTCTATTTTTCATTTTCTTTTTTTTAATTTTTATTTTATTTTTATAAATTACAGTTTATTCACTTTGTATCCCAGCTGTAGCCCCCTCTCCCATCCCCTCCCAATCCCACTCTTTCTCCCTCTTCTTCTCCTATGCCCCACCCCGAGTCCAATGATAGAGGAAGTCCTCCTCCCCTTCCATCTGACCCTATTCTATCAGGACTCATCAGGATTGGCTTCATTGTCTTCCTCGTTGGACCGGTAAGGCTGCTCCTCCGTCAGGTGGAGGTGATCAAAGAGCCAGCCCATGAGTTCTTGTCAGATATAGTCCCTGTTCCTATTACTGGGGAACCTTCTTGGAGACTGAGCTGCCATGGGCTACATCTGTGCAGGGGTTCTATGTCCTTGTTTGGAGTATCAATCTCACAAAAGACCCCTATGCCCAGATTTCTTGGTTCTGTTGCTCTCCTTGTTGAGCTCCTGTCCAATCCCAGTCTTTCTATCTCCCCCTTCTTTTTGGTACATTTACACAATGGAATACTACTCAGCAATTAAAAACAAGGAAATCATGAAATTTACAGGCAAATGGTGGGAACTAGAAAAGATCTTCCCGAGTGAAGTATCCCAGAAGTAGAAAGACACAAATGGTATATACTCACTTATAAGTGGATATTAGACATATAATATAGGATAATCATACTAAAATCTGTACACACAGGAAATAAAACAAGAAGGAAGACCCTGGGTAAAAAGCTAAATCTTCATTCAGTAAGGCAAATGGGACCCACGTCAGAAGAGGGAGAAAACAGGGAACAGAACAGGAACCTGTCATAGAGGGCCTCTGAAAGGCTCTACCCAGCAGGATATCAAAACATATACTGGGGATCTTTTTCTTTTTTAATATAATTTATTTAGACAGGTGTGGTGGTGCAGGCCTTTAATCCCAACATTCAAGTAGGTGGAAACAAACTGATCTCTAAGTTTGAGGTCAACCTGGTCTACAAAACTAGTCTAGGATATCCAAAGCTACTTAGGAAAAAAAAAAAGTCTTGAAAAACAAAACAAATACACAGAAAAGATTATTTATTTATTTTTATTTTTTGTTTTTTTGTGCATTACTCTTTTGTCTGCCTGTATGTTTGTATGAGGTTGTTGAATTCCCTGGAACTGGAGTTTCAGACAGTTTTAAGATGTCATGAGGGTGATGGAAATTGAACCCAGGTCCTCTGAAAGAAGAACCAGTATTCCTAACTGCTATCTCTCCAGCACTGACTCTATTTTTCACTCTTTGGTAAAGCTATACACTGCTCAGGAAGCTTGAGGTACAAAATACTTCCTCCCATAATTTCAGAGAAATCTATAGAAGTTATTTTTTTTCCCTAAGAGCAGGATATAGCAATGACAAAAGTCCTGTGCATGTCGGATTACTCTGCATTTTTCCTCCCAGAGTTACAAAGGAACTTTTTGATATTTTTGCTGTAAATTTAAAGAATAGACAGTGTAAAAAAAAGAAGAAGAAGAAGTTCTGGGAAGGACTGACTACCTAGGCTGATTGATTGATTCATTACAACTTTAATGATGTGAAGAGGCTAGAGTATTCTAGGTTCAGAGCCAAATTATCTGGGGCTGACTTTAGCTCCCTAGTAGCCATTAATTTTGCATTTCTGTATGTGACTTAATATCTGTATGACTATTAGGCCAATTACTTGTAATGCACCCCGATTCCTAGGTCCCACCAACCCAAAATCTAAGCATATCTTCAGATAACATCTGAGGCCTGCAACAGATTTCTACAGTTTGTGGCAACACACTTGTCTGATGCCGCCACCAGTGCCCCGGATCAGGGCATTGATTTCTCACATTCTTTATTTCAAAGTTTATTTCTATATTTATTTATTTCAGTTCACTCACTTTGTATCCCCGCTGCCGCCCCCTCCCTTCGCTCCTCCCAGTCTCACTCACCCTCCTCCCCTTCTCTCTGACCCCTGCTTATGAGGTCTCATCAGGGTTGGCTGCGTCACCTTCCTCTGTGGCCTGGCAAGGCTGCACCCTCCAGGGGGAAGTGGTCAGAGAGTCTGTCACTGAGTTCATGTCAAAGACAGCCCCTGTTCCCCTTACTAGGGAATCCATTTGGAAACTGAGCCACCTACGGGCTTCTGAACAAAGGGTCTAGTTCCTCTCCATGCATGGTCATTATTTGGTGTAGTGTTCTCTGCAGGAGCCCCTGGTCCAGGGTATTTTGACTCTGTGGTTTTCCTTATATACTCAACTAAATAAAATATATTTATATTTGTGCAAATTTATTCATAGCCATATAAGTTAAATTTCAAAATGTAGAAAGAAATGTCTATACATATATAGAGAAGCTATACTGTGTTTTTTTTATTTTTATTTTATTTATTTATTTCTGTTTTTTTTTAATTTCTGCCTATAGGCCTAGAATTTTATATATATATATATATATATATATATATATATATATATATATATATCAGGCTAGTCTAGAAGTCACAGAGGTCCACCTAACTCTGCCTCTAAACGCTGATATTGAAAGCACGCCATGCACCAACATTTCAAATGGTTGCCGTCCACTTCTCATAAGCAGACCTGCCTATGCATTTGTCTTCTGCTCCTAGAAAAAAAATTTTACTCAAGCCAAACAACCACTGTATGCTATATTAACTCTCATGGATAAACATTTGAGGAACAGTAAAGCTACACTGGCTACAACTCACTCCCACAAGATAAACTGTCTGCTTCAAAATAGAACAAGATTACTCTGCCATGCATCTCTTTAAACAAGGGACTAGAGTTGGCATCAGTAGTTATGGACCATATTGACGTCATATCATTAGCCTCCTGCTATGATGCACCAAGAGAACCAAGGATTAATTTTGGAGTGTAATCACCAGGAAACAAATTAGACAAAAGTAACAGAGAGAAACAAGAGATAATCCAAGCTGAGAACTCCGTAGCTCTTTTTTATTCAAAATTTTTTTATGTCAAGAAACATACTTTTTTTTATAAAATTTAAAGAGATGCAAAAAATAAGAACTAGAGGCAATTTATTGTTTGGAGGTGGGTGTTAAAGCACAGGTTTGTTCTGCACTGTAATACTATTTCATAGGGACTTTTTTTCCAATAAAGTTGAATCTAATATGTTTATATGAGAAAACAATTGCTTTGAGTTTTTTCATTTTTATTTTGTCTAAAAATAAATTTAAATATAAATTGAATTTTATATGACCCTTATGGATATTCATGTCCATACAGTAAGTTTATAATCTAAATATAAATGTTTACACATTTTTTTCTGAATTGGAATTCTAATTCACATAAAACATCATCCACTCTTATGTGAGGAATCAAGGTAGGAGAAAACATTAAGGTTTCATCTAAAATCTCTTCAAGGTAATACTGAGGCACATTTTGTTAGTGAAGATTTGTGCCTGTTACCACCATTCCCCGAGTCGAAGGAACAACTCAATTTGAATATAGTCTTTTAATTTTCCAAATGTTCTACTGTTAAGTACATTGTTTTTCCTTAGAAATGATGAAGTAAAGAGGACTATGCACATGGCTTGCACAGAGGACTCAAATGCAATGTGTCCAGTACATCAAGTACAGGGTATGAAGACTTACTTACGTGCTTAAAGGAAACTATATTTTCTTAATTTGGTTCACAGTACAATGGTAGAAGAATTCTTGGTGTGTGTTGGACCTAGGGAAGGTTACTGAGCATCCTGTGAAAAACATAATCCCTCTAAGTAATTTCTTGAACTACAAATAAATAAGAGTTAACTCTGATACATATGTGAATACTCATTAGGTACAAGTTTTAGTGTCAAATAACAGGAACTACTTATTAAAAGAATTTAGCAATTTACACCATTACAAACGATTACCATGAATTACTAGAATTGTCTCAGTGTTGATTTTATTATCTGAAAACCAAAACAAAACAAAAATGGCAAAACCAAGCCAATACAGCTGAGATTATAAAATGATAGATGGGACCAGACGTAACTGCCAGTTGTGAAAAGTACACAACAGTAGAGATAATGTGTATGCACACACATGTCTAGGTGTGTAACAGAGAGACCGCTTCTACTTCAGTACTTCAAAAGGTACTTATAAATTTTGCTGGCATCTGAAAATACTATCCCTGTTCTTATTTTAAAATTTTGTTCAGGCCTATGAAATAAAAATTAAAATATACATGATCTATCATTATAATTATAAGTAGTCACGAGAAAATACTGTTATTTTAGCATAAAGAAATGAGGTAGCTGCCAAGTAAGTAAATTTTAGAATTTAAGATAATCTATATTTTCATTACAGATGGTATTAAATGGAAAAGTTCCATTTAAAACCATTTTTAATTTCTGCTGTCCTCCTTCCCTTCTATTTTACTGAAAACAAAGTAATCCTAATGGGTTACGTAATTCTGATAAAATGGCACTGATCTCAGAGATGGTGTGTGCAGAAATCTCATGAGGACTTGATCATGGTAGGTATACAATAAATTAGAGTGACAACCTCAAGATTTTTATATTCTCAAACTGAGGTACTTGCAATTATGGTAGTTCTTTATTAAGAGGGAAGGGATTGTGACTGTAAGAGACAACAGGATTTCTCTGTGTAGTCCTGGCTGGCCTTGAACTCAGAGATCCACCTGCCTTTGCCTCCTTAATGCTGCTATTACAGGCATTAGCAACTACTGCCTGGGCATTATATACAGACTTCATTTAACTCTTCAGAATGTAGGACACAACCTTCAAAGATGGCGTAGTCAGTAAACTATCTATACTGCAAACATGGGGACCTGAGTTCAGATATCCAACATCCACATAAAAGCCAAGCATATTGGCTTGTGTCCATAATGCCAGTATTGGTGAAGCACACATACAGGGAACTCTGGAGCTCCGTATAGTCATACCTAAATGATGAGCTTCATATGTGTTAACAGAATCTATTAAAAAATAAGGGCCTATATTATATGTCTCTATGAGCGAGTATATATCATGTGCATCTTTCTTCTTCTGGGATAGATCACTCAGGATGATTTTTTCCAGATCCCACCATTTACCTGCAAATTTCATGGTTTCCTTGTTTTTTATTGCTGAGTAATATCCATTGTGTAGATATACCACAATTTGTGCATCCATTCCTCCTCTGAGAGACATCTGTGCTGTTTCCAGCTTCTGGCTATTACAAATAAGGCTGCTACAAACATGGTTGAGCAGATGTCCTTATTGTGTACTTGAGACTCTTGGGTATATGCCTAGGAGTGGTATAGCTGGATCTTGAGGAAGCACTATTCCTAGTTGTCTGAGATAAACCTACTAAAATCTGTACACCTATCCAGAAAGGCAAAGATGCTGGACATCAGAAGAAGGAGGAAAGAGGGAACAAGTCAGGAGCCTGACACAGAGGACCTCTGAAAGGTTTTGCCCTGCAGACTATCAATGCAGATGCTGAGACTTATGGGCAACCTTTGGGCAGAGTGCAGGGAATCTTAGGAAAGAAGTGGGAAACAGTAAGATCTGGAGAGGACAGGAACTCCACAAGGAGAGCAACAGAACCAAAAAATCTGAGCACAGGGGTCTTTCCTGAGACTGATAGTCCAACCAAGGATTCTGCATGGAGATAACATGAGACCCCTGCACAGATGTAGCCCATGGCAGTTCAGTGTCCAAGTGGGTTCCATTGTAATAGGAACAGGGACTGTCTCTGACATGAACTGATTGGCCTGCTCTTTAATCACCTACCCCTGAGGGGGAAGCATTACCAGGCCACAGAAGAAGACAATGCAGCCACTCCTGATGAGAACTAATTGACTAGGATCAGAAGGAAGGAAAAGAAGACCTTCCCTATCAGTGGACTTGGAGAGGGGCATGCATGCAGACGGTGGAGGAAGGGAGGGATTGGGACTGGAGGAGGGAGGGAACCACAGGGGGGAAATAAAGTAAATAAAGTATAATTAATAAAGAATTAAAAAAAAGAAATAAAAAAATAAAGGCCATTTGAAGGACAGTATGGATTCGAGTACATTAGAAGGTTATTAACACATATAAATATATGGAGGCCATCTAAATGGAATCATCAAATAATGAGGGAGACAGAGCAGCCACTGGCCATCTCTTGTTACTAAATCAATCTTTCAGCACAGGTGTTGGGTTACACGTAATTCAGTTGTGTCATAATCTCTGGGCTTTCCCTATTTTAAGTTTCTTTTTTTATATTTAATTTTAATTTTGTTTTATTTTTCCCTCTTTCTACCCATTGACCCTGTGTGTGTGTGTGTGTGTGTGTGTGTGTGTGTGTGTGTGTGTGTAATAGCTTCAATTTTATGATTTTATGCTATTCCTGACTGTTATGCGTGTTTCTGATTCTTGGGCTCTTCCTTTTTCAATTTGTTTTGCTTGTAGAAATGAATTGGGAGGAGAAGTGGAAACCATAATCAGAATATGTTATGTTAGATATGAATCTATTTTCAATAAAAGGAAAAAAAATAATGTGGAGAACAACTGATTAAGACAACCACTCTGACAGTTACAGTACCACAATGCCATATGCACATAGAATATGTACACTAAATATGTGTGTACATACCAGTATACATGCATGTTTGTTTACTTTGAGAAATGGTGCATAATTTAAAATTAAAAATGGTGCATTTCTGGTTTTTAGGGTATATGTTCATTTGCTAAAAATGTTTAAAATGATGTGTGTTAATAAAAATATTATAGATGTCCATTTTAATAATCATTGCATGTTTTGGGGAAAGCCTCATGGGTCAAATAAGCAAAACTCAATGTATTCTTATCCACTAAATTAGTTTTATGGAACTATGGCATATGAAGAGCTCAATTCTGAGCTAAAGTAGGAAAAGCCAAAGCAAACACTTTTGTTTGGCCCAAGACATGCTAAGGACTGTAAATATTGAAAAAACAATGTAAAGAATTTCACCAAATTTGAGGCTGCTTTTTGTTTATTGCAATGGTGCTAAACTAAGAGAAAAACCAACAATAAACCAAACTTCGACCACCTCTTAATGTACATACCAGGATCATATGGAAAGATTGGTAAACAAAAGGGTATAACTAAGTTTATAACTTCTGTATCATACTCAGAAATAAGAGTCAAATTGTCAATGAGATTTAATTCAATATTTTTATTATGTAAGAGAGGGAGAAAATGATGGTACTGAAATTTCCATTTATTTTCTGCAGTCTCCTTTTATCTTTGTTGCCTACTCGTTACCTCTGCTCATCACTGGATTTCCCTAAGCCCATGAAAAGCAATGTACTTGGATACACATGCTTATTCATGGATATTGGAACTACCTCCAACTTATCCCTCTAGGCTTATAGATGGTAAATCCCCAGTTAAGATGTAATCTTTGAGATTGTCCAACACTCAACTTCTGTAAATGACCAACTTTTAAATAAACTCTTCAAAAGCCAATCCAGTTTCAAGTGTGCCATCTGTTTAGATTTGGAATCCTTTCCTACACAGATGGCTTCATGGAAAAGGCATCCAATTTGAAGAAAGTGCAAGGCTTAATGGGTTGAAGTTGGGAAAGGAAGGACCATACATGAAACATAGCAACAAGCAGAATAAGTGTGACTTACTAGAAAACACGTTATAAACTAGATCAGTATGTGTCAATACTTCATGAAAATTATTGTGACAAGAATAATAACAAAGATCACCTTGTGCTACTGAGTGGTGAGACTAAAGTCAACTTCTGAATAAATAAACAAAAAGAAACTAGGTAAATTTTACTAGTTACTTTTGTTATAGCTGTTTCAAAACACCTGTCAAACAGGAGCTGGAGACATAGCTCAGAGCTCAAGAGTACTTGCTACTTGTACAAAAGACCTAGTTTCAGTACACAACACCCACACAAGGCACCTCTCTTCTGCTCTCTGTAGACATTACATATATATATATATATATATATATATATATATATAGTGCAAAATGCAGACAGGCAGACACAAAAGAAGTAAACATAAATAAAAAGTAAATGTAAAACTGAACAAAAACAAATTAGAGAAGAAAGAAAGGGTTTATTTTGTTCACGATTCCTGGTGTTCTGTCATGTTTGGAAAGTCACAGCAGTAGTAGTGGTTTGGGATATCTTGTTACCTTTCATATACATTCAGAAAGAAGAGAAGAAAGCGAGAGGGTGGGTAGATGGATGGATGGATAGATATATGATAGATAGATAGATAGATAGATAGATAGATAGATAGATAGATAGATAGATAGAAGACTCAGAGATAGAGACACAGAAAGAGAGACCCTTGCATAGCTCACTTTTACGTTTTTATTCAGTCCATGGAATGGCACTGTCTGCCCACATTTAGGATGGGTCCACACACCACAATTAGCTCAGTCTCCAAAAATCTCTCCTGGTCTTGGCCAGAGACTTGTCTCTTTGTTGGTTACAGATTCTGTCAAGCTGACATTTAATAATAACCTCCACTGTCATGTCTATCAATGAAAACATATGAACCCAAGGTACTTCTGACTGAGTGACACACACAGTGTTTTCTAGCAAAATCAGAATCTCAAAGTGGCTTATTATTGGACTTACTCATTCTTTAGGATGGATATGCCAATTTGGAGGCATGACGATGGTAAAAGCTGAATGATGGATGTTGTATGTGATACTGTGGTGATGACTGGGTAATAACACTGATAGAATTCTGAGTGACAGTTAACAAGGAGCCATGTTGGGAATGGTAATATTGCTAAGACTGTACTGGAAATCTAGTGAGATGTCCTGATGGGTAGAGTGAGAGCAGGTTAGACTTAAAATAAGTGCCTGGGGATTTGTTTCTACCTGTAATTATAAAAGGACAATACTGCAGGGTGAGTAGTCAGTTGAGAATGTGCAACTCATGAGCACAGCGACACCAAGTGGATCTCCAACCATCATTGAAGTGAAGAATTGGAGATTGATACAATTCCCAGTAGCACATCATTTTATCTGGCCTGTAATTTCCTGCCTCTTCACTCAATAGTGATAATGTACATCACACACTGCATTAATGCTGCCAAATTTGCTCTCTCTTTTTGCTGATTCAGTAACTCAGAAAATGATTCCAATCTACCTATGATGTGCTCAGAGAAATGAGGCCCACTTTACATTTTTTTTTCTTCTGTATTAGATTTCACAAAAATAACTTTAAAGGTTAATAGCTAAAAGATAAGGACATAATATTTTCAAAAAAGTATGAAAATCAGCATTGGTGAGTTCCTACAGAATGTTTTACATGAATAAACTATTGTAATCTCAATATTTTATATTAATATTTATCTCAATATTTAATATTTATCAATGTGGCAACCATTCAAAATAGATGATACCTATACAGTAATGGTCATTACATAACATAAGCCTATACTCAGTACATAAAAGCTTCTTGAGCTAAATCTCCAAACACCCTATGAATAATTTATTTGTGTTGTAGAGTCTTAAAATATAGCCAAGACGTAACTTAGAGAAGTAGTAGCTAAAGGTCTGATCGGCAGCACTCTTTAGAAGCTTATGTAACCACACAGAATGACTGAAATGTTTTCTTATTTGTAAAGCATTTAAGCTTCTCTATTTCAGACGTAATGTTTGCTAGAGTAAATTAAAAAAAAAAAGAACAGCTTTGTCCTTAACAAAACATGAAGTCATTTAAACAACAGAGAACTATGTAATCATCTGCAACAGAATTGAGGAAGGACATACTGAAAAGGAGCTTGAAAACACCACTAATCTTCTAAGATTTTGTGGCCTTCTGGCCTCGGGCATGTTTCAGAAGTAAAGACCCACAAAATAATGCTTATTAGCTACAGCAAATACTTTAACGCCGTTTGTTGATTCAAATCTGTAAGAATTGGGAGAAGTAGTAAAACGCACGGCTACTCATTCACACTCATGTTGAGGTACACAAACATGTGCTACACGTTCCACACATTTGAAAGACACTGAAGGCATGCAAGTGTGGTTAGTTATTTTTCAGTGATGAATTGCTATTAAATGAGTACGAAAAGAAAATATTAAAAGTGCCAATTTCACATGTGCACTTGTATACATGTATCTATGCACCTATGTACAAAAAATAACAAATAAATAATTAACAATTAGGAAAAATAGAAAGGAGAGTAAAATGAATTTTTATTTCCTCAGATGGGGGGATGAGATGAGAGCCATGTCCAATCTTTAAGGCTTGGGCAGAGCCCAGAGCATTTCTGTCTAAATATTGCTAGGCCTAGGCCTGGATGGTTATAGTCTCCATACAATCTAATCTTCTGCAAGCCCAGACCTTGAAGGCTCCAGCTTCCAGTGTCTATCTGCTAACCTCGACCTATAATATTTTCAGCCTCTGAGACTTACTTTTGAATAAGATCACCCTTTCTAGCTCTTTCTGTACTCTAGCTGGGTGGTACAATTCAGCTGTTCTGGCTTAAATCCTATCCAAGCTGACTGATTCAATCGGGCTTGTCTTAGCTTCTGAATGAATTGTTCTGCCTGGAAAAAAACTGCCTTTAAACTCTACAAACTGAACTGTGCTGTCTGCATGAGCTAAGCGAAGCTGAACGGAACTGCATAGACTCAAGTGAATGTCACTGCATTCAGCTGAACTCCACAAAACTCAACTGAGTTCACCTTTTCCTCCCCGCATGCTCTGAAGCAGCCTCTCTTTCTTGTCTGCTCTAGTGAGAGCTGGGCATATCTTATCTCCGATTCATTTTGTCAGATCTTTCTCTGATTTGTCACTTTGTCTGCCCCTCAACTACACATCACCTTTTGAGACTAAAGGTGTAAAGTCATGTCTGTAACTAGCCAGATTACACAGACCTCTAGGTGTTTGGGTGTGGTCCTTTCCCAACGTAGCCATATTGCTGGATTAAAATTCTTCTACAGAAGAAGAATGGGTTACCCACAAGGGGTGAGTGAGAATAACCCCAAAATTAATATAATCAAAATGAATTAATATATAGGTATGTAACATCTCAATGAAAAAACGTGAGCTACAGATGATTTTGAATTTCAAGCTCACGTCTGATTTACAGTTGTTACATAAAAATCTTTGGAATTATTTTAAGTCACTGCATTTATTATTTTATTTATCAAAACAATAAAAAATTGAGCTTCCCTCCTAGAATTATTGTGAGGGTTAAGTAAATACATGTTAAAACATAGCACAATGTAGAATGTATAGCTAGATAGCTAGCTAGATACAAAACATCTTCAAGTGCTAAATGCTATCAAACCCTACTCTCACTGACTTTTTTGTTTGATGAAGTAATGCAGACATCATTCAACTGATAAAGTCTGTGAAATAGCCACAAAACAGATAGATAAAATGCAAGTCATACAAGAGTCTCAGAAACTAAGAAGTATTTTTTTTTTAATGTATCCATGAGGTAGAAGGGCCCAGGAAAAAACATTGACAACAGGCATAAAATATACACAAAATCAGGGCCATGACAATCCCAATTCTTTGGCTCCAGACTTCTAAAATTTAAGTAACTCCCCCAAGGAGATAGAGCAATTGTACCAAAAGGAGTTTGTGACACATACAGGCTTTTTAGGGGTTTGGGAATGTAGGTGTGTTATAAAATCCCCTGTGGGAAGAAACTGCCTCTAAAATTTGTGGATTTTTCACTCAGTAATCACCTCTGACACATTCTGTGACAAGCAATCTTTGTCTGAGTGAAGAAAAGTTGCTGGACTTTTCCATTCTTTTAATAGCATATTTTCATTTTTGTCTTGGTCTATTCCTTTGCTCTTGTGGTTGATTTTCGTAAGCGTCACCCAGAGGCAAGAAGGATGGCCCATGCTTAAGAGCGCCTACTGCTCTCGGCTGTGACCCACATTCAGTTCCTAACACCTAAATCAGGCCTGCAGCTCCGACCTAAGAGAGAGCCTGGTGGACTCTTAAGGGTTCCACTGGAACTGCACTCACCACTCATGTTCACAACCTCCTCCCCTTACACAAACATAATTAAAAACAATGTCTTTTAAGACACTAAAAATATTCATTCAGATGTCGTAGTAATTAGGAAAATAATGATAAACAATAGATAGTGGCCAGTTACAAAGGCACAATTTTAATGACTTCTTTTAGTTTTGACATTTTGTATTATTACATTTTCCCTTTTGCTTTCACCTCTGCAAACTCTACCATATATCCTTCCTGGCTCTCTTTCAGATTCATGTTGTTTGTTTTTTTGGTTTTTTTTCATTCATTGTTGTTACATGCATATTAGTGTGTTACATATATATTTCTACATAAATACTCCCCACGGAGTCTGCATAATGTTACTTGTATACATGGTTTTAAGAACAAAACTTTGGCGTTAGGTGCCCAGTTGGTGCTTCTTTCCTGGAGAAAATTACTTTTTCCCACTCTCAGTACTCCTTAGCTGCCTGTAGATTTTTGTGTAGGGCTGAAGCCTCATGAATTTTTTTCAGTCCACTCTAGTGTATCTAGTGTTTTTGTTCTTGTTCAGATCATGTTTAAACTGTCTTGTTTGGTGAGATTTATTGATGTATTTTCTGACACTCCTAGGAGACACAATCTCACAGCAAACTCCATGATTTTCTGGCTCTTACTCTTTCTCTCCTTCTTCAACGATCCCTTAACCTAAGGTGGAGGAGTTGTTTTGCAGTTGTATCCACTGGGGCTGAGCTCCACAACTCTGAATTTTGATTGGTTGTGCTTTTGTGTATTGGTCTTCTGTTGATGCAAAAAGAGGTTTCCTTGATCAGGGGTGGGGACTACCTTTATCTATAGGCATAAGGACAAGTATTTAGAGTGCAGTTAGGAATTATGCTGATCTAGTAAAGTGTCAGTTGTAGGTCCTCCTCTAAGATCCATTACTTCATTAGCTGTGGGTAGTGGGCCAGGTCTCTGGTACCAGGAATGATGTCCCTTTTATTGAGTGTGTCCTAAGACCAATTAGAGAGCTGCTGATTACCATAACAGTATGCATTCCACTGCTATAAACTCTCTCTTGGGAAGTGTAGACCAGGCTAGTTCTTATTATCATAAATTCTAATTGTAGATAATTAAGCTTGCGGAGGTTGAGGTATTTGCCAAACTAGTGAATACCAAAACTAGACCTCAATCCACTGTCTGTGATCATCTCATCTTCCCATTCAATTATTTTCTATCAATTATTCTAGAAATATGTATTGATTTCTACTACATGCAGTGCTGTTTTCTTGGCACTTGGCATATAAATATATATAAATATTTAAATTTTTCTTGGTTTTGAAAGCTTCACCGTCCAATGAAGGTAAAGAGTTGTAAAAATGGTATTTAATAATATATGATGCATTAAATGAGTATGTAATAGAAAAATGACTTAAGCCAAACAAGATAATAATCAAATTTATCACCATTTGAGAATGAGTTTTCTGTAAGTGTTGTGATGTTAAGTCCCTAAGTGTGGTTACCTGATACAATTATAGTTCCTCATTTATCCTTTCCATAAATATTCAAACTAATATACAGCTAGCAAGCTACCTTTGCTTAGCTGGTATTCAGTGAGAAACAGATATGTTTGCCTTCAACGCTCCATTCAATAGCAACAGATACAAATTACCTCTACAGCAGTTCCTGGAAGGGGATGCTTTAGCCTGGTGCTGCAAATTGTCTGTGTTTTTACCATTAGATAAGTTAGACAGAATATTCGGGAGACATTAGCACAAACAGCACCCCACAAGGACAACATAGCACATGTAGTTGGTTATTCCTGGCCAGTGCCACCTGAAGAGAGAGAGAGCACTGAGCTGTGACACAGAAGAGAGAGGCAGTAGTAAACTGTTCTGGGGACCCTGCTAAAATAAAAGGGGGCGGGATTGATTCAGAAAGGTTGAAAATGACTAAGATGCAAAATTGCATGAATGGTGGGACTATTCTTTTTTAATAATAATACTATTAATTCTAAAATTAATTCTACCACCCTGTAGTTGACCCCAGTGATTAATGCAACTAATACGGATTTTCATATTTCAGAAACAAATTTCTAAGGAGTGCAGAGCAAGCTGAACAGGAATGTTAGTGGAAGCGTATAAAACAGAATCAGGCTCTAGATAAGCTAATCACTGTACCTGCTTTAATTTGCTTTCTGTAATGTGCATGCATCTGGAAAATACCCTCTGCACCAGTAACCAGCATTTGTGAAGATTACTCATGGCTTCGTGTCAAACTGTGAAATTAATTTTAAAAAATACATGAATGCTTTTATGGTTCATTATATTTCTTGACTGTTTTAACACAGGACACGGTACTATGAGATTTTCTCAGTCTCTTATTCTTCGTAGCTCAGACCTCAAGGTGGCATGCTTTCTAACAGAAATTCAGTTAAGTGAAGGTAAGCTACAAGGCTACAACCTACTTACTGATAACAGTGATCTAACTGAAGGGCAGGCTTTAAGAGAAGGCTGAATCATGGTTAAGAATTAGATGGCCATTGCAGAGATGTGTTCTAGGCAAATAGTAAATACCTAGAAAGAAATAACAGTAATATAATAGAGGACTGGAATTGGGAAAGTGAAGACCAGGTAAAAGTATTCATTTAACTACTGTGAAAATGGTCACAGCAATACCTTCCTCCGTTTCTTTATGATTTTCCCCCAGCACAATTTCTTAATCAGAAGAGAACATCCCAACCTCTACTTCCAGTGAGAAGGTTGTTACTGATCTGTTAAGCCAAAGAGCTACTGATGATTTTCTATGCCTCCTGAAGAGAACCGCACACTTAAATCCCAGGTAGAACTTTAATTCTTATTTAGTAAATTTTCATCATGTTTCTGGCTTGTCAAATTTTCTAATAACTTCTAGAGAACCTTCCTCTGCTTAAAGCCATCCTTGGTGTTTACAGTTCTCAACAGTGTTGATGCAGTTTTAGATTTTCCTCTAACTTATGGCATACACAGATATTATCATTTAATGGTTTATCTCATGAGTTTATCCAAGGCTTTGCACTTTGTGTGGTTATATCTCTAGATGTACTACTTCTATTCACTTCTTCTTCAAAGATCCCGTCTTTGTGAACCATCTTTTATTCTCTGTCCTAGATGTTCATCTCTAATTTAGAGCTCTTTCATCCACAGAGGATAACTTCTCAGGAAATGATACAAGGTGTCGAAGGAGGATAATGCATACAGACTCTTCTGTTGTTCATAACCCTGATAATTAAAAAAAAAAAAAAAAGAGTAGTGTAAAAACCACCCATAGTTTACTGTTATTTTGAAAAAGTACATGCTACAATTTTGTTTTGGAAATGTCTTAATATTACATGTCTTCTGCTTAGTTTCATAAAACTAAGCCCATATTTGGTGAAGAGAAGACTCTTGCTGAAATAGTGATGTCTGTTTACATCATCAAAGATTTGGTAGGAAAATATAAATAAAAAGGCCAAATATTTACTATTGCTAAATAAAATAATAAAATAATAGTTTGTGCATTGAGGTCTTTAAGTTAGGAAACCAGGAAAGGTGTAAAAATTAATGCGGGGAAAACCTCATTATTGGATTCCTTGATAATATCGTTTTCTAGTTCCCTCCCTTGGGGGAAAATTCCAATTACCTTTCTATTTTTGAGGTTCCAAAATGGGAAGCTACAATCACTGATTCTTAAGATTCCTTTATCTTTAACCATAATTTAATCTTTTTTCCTAATTCTTTCATTCAGTGGCAAGATACTTTGATAATGATTTTGCTTTATTTCTAAAAAAATAATATTAATTTGCTAGTAATTTTCTAAGCATATCAAATACATCCTAAATTAAAATTATCTCACCATTTTGTATTGTAGTACATAAAGAACTATATAATGATGATAATTATATTGGCATTCATAAGCATCATTAAGTTAGAAACTGTGGTAAGCCAGAAATAAGCAAACATTTGAAAAACAAAAGTGACTTGGAGAGTTCACTTCATTCAACCTACAGCTTCGATTTTCCAAGTGTTTGTGAAAATGAAAAACATACATTATAAGCAGCAATAGGAAACAAACACTATTTTTTTTTAATTTTACAGATTTATTTTATTTTTAATGATGTATGCACCTGTGTGTAGTTATGAATTCATGCGTGTAGGTGTTTGTGGTGATCAGAAGGAGGTGACAGAGTCCCTGGAGCTACACAGTTAAAGATACTTGTGAACTGCCCATTTGTATGTGCTGTGACTCTCTGGAAAAGTAGTACATGGTCTTAACCACTGAGTCATCTCTCCATTCCTTAGTACTTTCAAATCATTGTAATCATCATAACTGATGAGAGGTCTGAATCACAATTCAGTTAATTGTCTCATTAAATCGGCATGAAATTTTAATCAGATTCTATTAACTAGAAACATGTTTAACATGTATTGTATGCTAAGTTATTGTAAAAAAGCTATTTAGGATTTAACAGAGAGCAAATAAGCATTGTGACTTCATTCATGGAAAGTTCTCACATCAATAGTTAAAATCCTAAAATGAGGGAAAGAATTTACAAAACTTAGAAAATGTGGTATTAAGTGATAGAATGAGTTTGTAATTTATTGAGAATGGTACTTTTTGCCTGGTCCACATACTTTATTAAAGTCAAATGTAATTTATGTATAATAATATGCCCTGGTCAAAAGTGTAAGATTCAGTGAGAATGGAAAAACATACCTGTTCATCTATGCAACAGCCTAAGTACAGGCTGCCATTTCCTTGATTCCCTTGTATTCTCTGCATTGGAAATGCCCCCAAAGGCTGATGTGTTAAATGCTTAGTCCTAGACCATGGTGCTGCAGCCTGGGTTTTCCTCCTGACCTCAAGCTCCTGGAATAATGACATATGAGATGCTATATATTTACAAATACCTAGGCCATATAGCAAGGCTCTGCTTTGAATAACTCATAAATTAAAATTAAAATAAGCCATTTATACTAATCTACATTCTGCCTTGTGGCTGGTTACCTTTGCTCAGGTACCATGCACACATTTTCCTCACATCTTGCCCACATTTTGGCTCTGTCCCAGAATTCTCTCTGCCTCCCAGATGTCCCACCTCTTATTTTCTGCTTCACCTGTAGTCCATTAGCTTTTTATTGAAAAGTGATGTTCTATACAGAAGATTCCTTCTCTACCACGGTGTTATTGGGTAGTAGAACCATTAAAAATGATGCCTAGTGAGGAAGGGAAGTTATTGAGAACATGACTTTGAAATGTAAACTGAGACCACGGTTTTTCCATTTCCTTCTTTTCATTTTCCTTCCAGAGGGTAAACAGCTTCATTTTCTATGAACTCATGCCATGATGTACTGCCCTGATGCAGGTATAGAGAGATGAGGCAACGAGACTATGGACTGGAGCCTCCAAATAAAAACAAAATAAGCTAATTTTAATATGTTGGGCATTTTGCTTAGAAAACAATCTAATCATCGTTGTTTAGATAATGCAAACATTCTATCTGTAGGTAGAAATTATTTCTCTGTTATTAATATTTTATTCTTGCTTCACACTTCTAATAAAACATACATATGCAAACCTGCTACAATTATTTTTCTAGTCTACCTAGGAACATTTTCAATATCATCGTTTTTATTTGTTTTTACTAATAGGAAAATGCTGCTATAAATATTTTAGCAGAGTTTCTTTTTCGTTTTTTTTAACACGTTTCTGGTGAGAAGTCAGGTATAATTCTGATAAGTCTACTTTTACATACAATATGGTTTTTTCCTCTTACAGATTTTAATATTCTTTCCTTGTTCTGCACATTTAGTGTATTAATTATTATGTGATGGGAAGATTTTCTTTCCTGGTCCAATATGTTTGGAATTCTGTAAGCTTACTTGTGTTTTAGGCATCTTTTTCTTTAGGTTGGGAAGTTTTCTTCTATGATTTTGTTGAAAATCTTTTCTGATATTTGGATCTGGGAGTCTTATTATATTGCTATTATTCATAGGTTTGGTCTTTTCATAATGTCACAGATTTTTGTATTCTTTCATTTTTTGTTTTATGTCAAGAGCTATTATATTTAACATTTTCTTTAAATGATATATCTATTTTTTTCAATCATATCTTCTACACCTTAGATTCTCTTCATTAGGTTTTCCATCTCCAGTATTACCTCCAATTGTGTTTTCTTTATTGCTTCTATTTCCATTTTTAAGTCTTGAACAGTTTTATCTGTTTACTTCTCTTGTTTGACTGTATTTTCCTATATTTCTTTAAGGGAATTATTCCTTCACCGGTTGTATTTTCCTGTATTTATTTGAGAAGTTTATTTTCCTCCTTTAAGTCTATCATTTTTATAACCTCAAATATAAGTACATTTTCTTGTGCTTCAGGTGTGATAGTATCTCCAGGGCTTGCTGTCTTAGGATAGCTGATTTCTGGTGCTGTCATATGGCCCTGTGTTTTGTTTCTTGTATTCTTAAGCAGACCTTTAACCATCAGGTTGTTTCTTGAGTTTGTAGGCCTGTTGTTCCCTGACAGTCAAGAAGTTTGGGAGTAGGCAGAGAGGGCTCTAAGCTGAACAGTGCTCAGGACCCCGACAGGCCTCCTCAGGATAGCAGCTGATGGGTGTGGAAACCAGAGTAGAGCTCACCTCCCCTGGCTCTGCTGGCTGTGTCTCAGGTGGTCCAGGTAGATCAGGAGTCATCAGAGAAGACTCCAAGTTGAATGCTGTGGGGGGAAGACAGGACACAGACCTCCTTGGAATAGTGGATGATGAGGGTTGGAGCTTGCCTTCAGTTCACCTCTGCTGGCTCTGCTGGCTGTTTCCCAGGTGGGCCTTAAATTTATATTTTTGCAAAGTACATAAAGTCGTGTGCAAGGGGAGCTGTGCAAACTTGGCTACAGTACCTTGCATTCTGGAGTATCTGGAGTTAAGCTCTGTGTTTTCAGTGTGTGCCACAGCTCACTTTCTTTCTTTTTTTATTATCACAAGGCCTTTAGAAGAAGGACTATGATAATTTTGTGAAAAAAAAAACAAAGCAGAGGTTATGCAATTTAAATAAAAAGGAAAGAATATATTCAGAAGTAATGTCAGCATTTAATCCTGTCTCAGAGCTCTACCGAATATGTTCCCCATGAGAATAATTAAGAGGCATTACCTTAAATTCATCCTGTTATGGTTTGCAAATGGGTGAATTATTTCTATTATGTATGGTCATCCATTTATGACAAATATATGGAGATCCTTCAACTATGGACTTTCTTTATTTGTTGATACATCATTGCAACATCAGCATCTATTATCATGTAAAAACTGAACAAAGTACAAGAGAATAAGATTCCTTTTTCCAGGTTCTGGCCACTGTCTGATGCTTTAGATAGCTGATGTGCTTGCTCCACTAGCTTTTAATAGCTGGGAATATAGATCTTTTATAGCAACTTGAGTTATCTCAGGTAATGGGTACTTGTTCAATGTCCATCTCTAAACCATGCTAACACATTTTGAAGTTCTAAAATATAAACACTTAAAGAGCACAGTTGTTTGAAAATTTACTCATATATTGCAGCACCAATATTTAATTGTAAATAATACAGTTAAATTTACAAACTCAGTATTGATTTGTTTAGGTCTAAATGTTGTGCAGGATATGCCTAGTCTTACTGTGTCTTGTTAAGCTGAATTTGACTGATATCACTGGGGGGTGAGGGAGGCTGGTCTTTTCTGAAATGAAATGAAAGAACGGTGGATCTCCGGGAGAGTGGAGATGGGAGAAACTGGAAGGAGAGGAGGGAAGGGAAGCTGTTTGGATACATTCTATGAGAGACAAATAAATAAAACAAAATTCTAAATAATTCCCTTAAAAATAACAAATTCCCCTGAGGGAGGAGTTGCCTTAATAGGCCACAGAGGAAGACTATGAAAGACAATCCTGATGAGACCTGATTGATTAGGGTCAGATGGAAGGGGAGGAGGGCCTCCACTGTCAGTGGACTAGGGAAGGCACAAGGAAGGAGATGAGGTAGGAAGGGAGGACTGTATTGGGAAGGGATGAGGGTGGGGCTACAGATGGGATACAAAGTGAATAAATTGTAATAAATTAAAAAATTATGTTAAAAATAATAACAAGTATTTTCATGCAGGACAAAATAGTCCTTTCAAAGCAGCTTTTTGTTCTAAGATATAAAAATCTATAAATTTATTGATTTAGCTAAATGAAGTTACCGACAAACAAGTCATAATAACCTATGCCTGAAAATAGAATTTTAGTTGTAATTGGTAACAGGAATTTGAATGTGTACAAGAAGACATAAGTTTTAATTATGTCAAAAATTATACTATGAAAGTTTAAGCAAAAGTTAAAAAGTAGGCCAATCCCAAACAAAATATATACATATATATGTATGTAATTTTTGAAGTATATGTTTTGTTGTGTTTCAGTCAATAAAGGGTAATTGCACAAAGTAAGTCATGTATATTAACAACCAATAAAATAACTATCTGTTCCAAGAGATGCTGACTACATAGTCCTTAATGGCCTGGGATACTATATTCTGGATACCCCTAATAATAATGAGATAATAGAGTAGAGTCAAAAGCACCTGAAAGAGAGCTGGTATTCTCTGTAACCAATGTTTTCCTGATATGGAGTCAATAATGGAGAAGCACAAGGTTCTAAGATAAAACTTTCAAAGTACCACTAATTTAACTAGCCAGTTGACAAGCTGTCAACACTTAGTATATAATGACTCAAGTTTATATCCACTTAAAGAATATTAACAGATCCCTTAATAGCCAAAAATTCAATGAAATTAAATATGTAATAGCAGCTAATTTTCACTCACTTTCTGTTTGGTTTGTGGATAAAGCTACATAAATTAGCAAAACTATAATTTTTTACATAACATTCTATTAAAATTGATATAATAAAAAGAAACATCAAAAATCAATATTCTGAGGAGTTTTAATACATTTTTGAACAATTACAATATGTTGTGTGTTTAGGCATTTTAGTTTTTAAATTTGTTTGATATATTTAATACAATTTCATTGATTTATTTTCAGATTTTATGAATTTTGGGTCCAAGATATAAATGTTTTGATTTATGCATCTATTTATTCTAATACTAATGATAACATTTCTCACTTGAATAATCTTTAAAATATTATTAGACAAATAACAAACCAGGGGGGAATATTCTATCAAATTCCACAGCTTGTTAAATGTTTAAATTTCTATGATTGCAAATTCTATTCTTTTTTTTTTTCTGTGTTACTCTTTTTAAAAATTTTTATTTATTATTTATAATGATTTATTTACTTTGTATCCTGGCTGTTGTCCCCTTAGTTGTGTCCCCCAACCCCAACCTTTCTCCTCCTTCTCCCCCTATGCCTTAGCCTGGTGTTCTAATCCACACCTAGTAGTGGGTAACCAAGCCAAAAGAGGACCTACGTTTGGTGTTCAAGCAACTTGTCTGACTGTGATTGATTGGAAACATTTATGAGAAGGAATATAATAATCTACCCAAGACACCCAGTGGTATGACACCCCAGAAGTTTGCTATCTGAGGAGTGGGAGTTAGGGAGGTAGGGTATCAAGGAATTTTAGTTGAATTTTTATCCAGTTCAGAGTGAGAAGTCATCTATTTCATAATAAAGGAGAGATTATAAAATGTAAAGTAATCTTCTACACTCAGTGACATAGATAGATTAGATATATATACAGGCAGATAGACAAACAGACAGATAGAGGATAGAAAAGGGAAACTTAAAATTCTTCAAATTTGGATTTCTTGTTTTATGCCACAAGTACCTTCCATAAAATTTTATTTAGTCTGTTGTTTATTAGAAAAGGTGTTTTTTGTGATTTGTATTCTTTTTTATTAATAACAGTTTATTCACTTTGTATCCCCCTTGTACATCCTCCTCTCTCAATCCCATCCTCCCTCTTCCCCACCCCTGTTTTTCTCCCTGTCCACTGACAAGGGTGGTCCTCCTCCCCTTCCCTCTAATCCTAGTCCATCAGGTCTCATCAGGAGTGGCTGCATTGCTTTATTCTGTTGCCTGGCAAGGCTGCTCCCCATTCAGGTGAGATGGTGATCAAAGAGCAGGTCAATCAGTTCATGTCAGAGACAGTCCCTGTCCCTATGGAGGCCACTTGGACATTGAACTGCTATAGGCTACCTCTGTGCAGGGGATTCAGGCCATCTCCATGAGTGGTCCTTGGCTGGAGAATTAGTTTCAGAAAAGACCCCTGTGGCCAGACTTTTTAGTTCTGTTGCTCTCTTTGTAGAGATTCTGTCCTGTCCAGGTCTTACTATCTCCCACTTCTTTCATAAGATTCCCTGCACTCTGCCCAAAGTTTGGCTATGAGTCTCAGCATCTGCCTCAATATCCTGCAGGCTAGAGCCTTTCAGAGGCCCTCTGTGGTAGGCTTCTGTCCTATTCCCTGTTTTCTCCCTCCTCCGATGTCCATCTTCTTTGCCTTTCTGATTGGGGATTGAACATCTTAGCCAGAGTCCTCCTTCCTGATTAGCTTCCTTAGGTGTACAGATTTTCTAATATCCACTTATGAGTGAGTATATACCCTGTGTGTCTTTCTGCTTCTGGGATACCTCACTCAGGATGATCTTTTCCAGTTCCCACCATTTACTTGCAAATTTTAGCACTTCCTCAAGATCCTAGGCATTTATCCAAAAGACGCTCAAGTATACAACAAGGACTTTTGCTCAACCATGTTTGTAGCAGCTTTATTTGTAATAGTCAGAAGCTGGAAACAGCCCATATGCCCCTCAGTTGAGGAATGGATACAGAAATTGGGGTATATCTACACAATAGAATATTACTCAGTAATTTGTATTCTTTAGAAACAATGCTGATATCTGATATAAATAAAAATAAATATAAATCAGTTAGACTCGTCCATTTGAAAGTAGTCATGCATGCAATCATTTTTATTTATAACTTCTTATTAAAATAGAAATTTTGACAATACAAACATTTAAAAGTAAAAATAATAGAAAGACCTTACAAATTGTTTAGACCATGCATATTACTTCTTTACATCTGTCCTGATGGGTAGGAAAAAAAAATCACTGCATCTGGAAAAAAGAAACTGTGAAAATTAATATAATTTCAACAATCCTGAAACCACAACATCCAGAAACTGTGACTCCCAGTGGGAAACAATGGTGTGATGCAATTAGCATGCATGGTCTTCTAGCTCAGAATAAGCAGAGTTCAGATTTCATCTTTACATCACCGTGTGTGTTGCGCCTTGTGAAAACCCAGTAACCCAGTAACAGACTAATCCTCTGTCTTTCAAGTGGTATTTCATATAAATGCATTAAGGAATTAATTGTGAATAAATATGAGAGACTCTCAACTAATACTAAAAGTCTCCTGAAGGTGTAATGCCATTCCTATTATTTATTATTTATTATTATTTATTCCTATTATTTATTACCACTTTGGTGACCAGCAACAGAATTAGTGGAATAAGAGAGCTGCTGAGGATTGACAGGAGAACACTGCGTGTGCCAAGCATGTGCTCTACCAGTGAGCCATATTCCCAGGGTTCCCAAAAGTGTGTACATGAAACTGCCTAAAGTAAAGCTGAAAATGGGAATTTTGAACAGAATTTGGAACATTCCCTGAACTACTAGAGTGAGGAAACTCTTAGATGGACAAGAAGTTGGAGGTATATTCAAAATGGTAATAAATATAAAATGAACAGAAAGCCTCCTCCAAAGGAAAAGTGTGTTCTTCGACATCCTCAATCCTAAAAGATGTTTTCAAGTTTTAGTGCAACAGAGTCAGTGACCAGGCGTGAGGCATCTAGTCTGCTGAGTACACAGTATCTCTTACTATTTTTTTTCCATCCCTGAGAATACAGGCTCATGTGAGCCCTGGTTTCCACTGCTATGAAAGGTCAGAAAGCATAGAAACCAGTTTTTCTGATTCTAAGTCAAATATAATTTCTAATGTGCTTTGATTCTATGTATTAAGTTGTTTTTCACTTCCTTCTACTTTAACCAATAATATTGTAATTTGCTCCATTTTAATTATAGCAATATCTGTTCTTTAATATAGAAACTTAGTAGTAGTAAGCCGAAATGTATACTACAGGTATGTACCAGCCACATCATCTCTGCCAGAAGTCTGTTAGTTAGGGATCAAGTCGTCAGAATGTTCTTCTTGCCTATCTAGAATGCATATCGTCTCCAGATATCAACACCACATAGTGACGTTTATGATGGCCTTTGTCAAACTATCTTATTATTAGGAACATAATTGTTTTGTTCAAGCAAAGTGGTCTCCAACTGCTGAAGGTTGGAGACTTCATGATTTAGTTTGTATCAGAGCAATTCTGCCCCAAGTGGTAAATAAAATGTGCCTGGTTTAAATGAATATCAACAAAAAAGATGATTTTACACTTTTCAAGAAAACAACCCAACAGCTATTGCATGTTTCCAGAGACCTCAAGGGAGGCTAACAGATTTATAGTCTCATTACTGTCTGAAGCAATAACTCTTCCAATAGGTAATTTTAATACTTTGGGACCAGAAAACGTGGGAATAAATGTTCTTGCATAAGTGAACTTGGCTGTCAGAATTTTCAAATGCAGCAGTTACTAAAACAATAGATTTTTAAAAGAAAATGAGGTTCTGTCCTTCTTTGTTGTCTACATCAAACATACATCTCTAAAGTGCTGAAATGTGCCACTTATAAAAAGAATTGATAAATGAATCCAAGCCTCTAATGCCTTATCCACTTTGCATTTTGATACTAATCAGACAATGCTTTGTATATTAATAACATTTAAGATTTACTGCTAAGGTGCAACAGTAGTACTAATCTGTCTTTAATTAATGATAATTTTCAGCTATTTAATTCCCATTCTTAATTTTAGGCAGGACTCAACAGGTCATTGATGAAATGGTAAGAAATATGTTTTCTAACCGGCATGTACTTAATTTGATTAAGTGACCATAAGGAGAGACCATTTTGGAATTGAGATAAGTTGAACAGTTCAGAATGAACTGGTCTTTTCAGAAGGATATAATATCAAATGCAACACTAATGTAAGAATTTATCGACAGATCTCATGCCTGTTTTCCCACTAACTTTTGGAAGGGAAACTCAAACTAAAAATGCTGACGTTATCTATGAGGAAGTCGACTGCTAAAATTAAGTCCCAAGTACACACATCGTGAAATGGCATCACTATAATCTAATTCAATAGAAGCCAATCCAATTACACATAATTACTCACAACCTTGAGGTTAAAAATATGCAGCTACACAATGTCACAGTATTATATAAGTATATATTTATTATATATACATAGTGTATATAAGCATTCATGTAAATCAGATAATTCCATTTTATGTTTGAAGCAGTTACTTTTATGTATAAATTCAATTTGCGTGTCCTAAAATGTTTGAATTTTTCTTAAGAATGCACACACTGATAAAATTCATCTTACCCAAATTTATTTGACTTTAATTTTCTCAACTCAAGCATTGGGGAAGCCACAATGTGTGGTATTCTGGAGAAAAACAAACAAACAAAGCTTTTTACTAGCCTAATTCTTGAGATCTAAAAGTAATGTTTTTATAAAAACATGCGTATTTCCATTTTCACATGAAAAATAATTTATGTTGCCTCCTCTAGCGTTAATGGGAGAGGAGGTGCCTAGTCCTCCTGCAGCTTGGCATACCACGGGTTGCCTTGCCTTTTCTGAAGAGAAAGGGATGAGGAATTGGGAGAATGGAGGAAGAGAGACTGGGAGGAGAAGAGGAAGGAAAAACTGCAGTCTGAATGTGGAAAGGAACTTTAGTGATTTTTTTTTTATCCTGAGACCCACATCCTGAACAAAGCGCAGGGAGTCTTATGAAAGAAGGGGGAGATAGAAGGACCCTGAGTAGACAGAAGCTCAAAAGGGAGAAGAACAAAACCAAAAATCTGGGCCCAGGAGGGCCTGCAGAGACTAATGCACCAACCATGCATGGAGAGGACCCAGACAGATGTAGCCCATAGGCAGCTCAGTTTCCATGTGGGTTCCCTAGTAAGGGGAGCAGGGGCTGTCCTAACAAGAACTCAGTTGCCTGTTCTTTGATCATTTTCCCCTGGCAGGGAAGTCTTGCCATGCCACAGAGGAAGAGGACCCAGGCAGTCCTAATGAGACTTGATAGGATAGGGTCATATAGTAGGGGTGGAGGCCTCCCCTTTTCCGTGGATTAAGGGAGAAAGATGGAGGGGGGAAGGGTGGGACCTGGAGGAGATGAGGAAGGGGACTACAAGAGTAATATAAAGCAAATAAACTGTAAAAATAATAATAATAAAAATTAAAAAATTCAATAGAATATGCAGGGCTGTTTTTAATTTTTGGCAAAACAATCAATCTAAACGAATGTTAATTTTGTAATTGAATAGGCATTTGATCACTATTAGAAACAAATCCGTTTTTACTTGAATTCTTTCCTACAATTGAAATAAAACTAAGCAATAATGTAATATTGCTATGCATTTTAGCAATAGAACCTCTGTGTTGCCATATGTTGCCGCACTTTATGTGTCCCTGTGGAATACTGGCAACAAATGTAAGCAAAATTATCCCCTTCCTCCAAAAATGTTGATTATATGAGAGAATCAAAACCCAGATTCCCAGAGATGTAGATAACCTTCTGCACACTATAAATGAAGGTGATACCTTTTAGCTTACTCAACCAAGTACCATGCAGGGAGATAACGTAGAACCCCACTCCTGATGAGACCTAACAGACTAGGATCAGAAGGAAGAAAAAGAAACCCTCCCCTACCAGTGGACTTGGGGAGGGGCATGTGTGGAGAAGGGAAAGGAAGGGAGGGAGTGGGAGGGGAGGAGGGAGGTAATTAGAGGGAGGATACAAAGTAAATAAAGTGTAATTAAAAAATAAAATAAAAATAAAAAAAGAATATTGTATACATAATTAATAAATAAATCTTTAAAAAAATTAAGCTAATGAAGTAAATGCTTCTGCTTCTTCAAAAGCAAAATGCCCGATAGGTCTCACATTGTTGATGTTACTCTTATCTCCATGGAAGATTGTAATGGATCCAGAAATAGTTTTTGCACATACCTCCTTATGAACTTTCCTGAGAAAGTAAGATGTTCATAAGTTCTTAAACAAACGATTTTAACCTTTTAGTAACCAACGATTGCCGAAATGTTTCATTGTAAAGTATAGGTAGCAGTGTCTGATGATAGAGTAGGTATCGTATCATATCATCACTACGTGATTTTTAAAGTGTAATAATATTTACACAGATCTCTGCTCCCTATAGGGAAGGACCACTTGGCTTGAACTTCATCCACATATGTTAGGTAATATTGATTGACATTTCCCCATCTCTCTTATGGAATCTGACAGTGTGCAACCTGGCAGGCGTGTGACTCAAAAACCATGACCCTGCCAGCTATGTGCCCCTCAAATGCAGCAGCATAAACACCACTAACTGCTGAGACTCTATGCTGCTTTTTTTTCTGATGTTTCATTTCCAGTCATTTATAGGCTTTTTGACAGGCATGTCATAGCCTATAATGAAAAAGGTCAAGAAAAGAAATATAAAGATTTTGGTTATCATTTCAATTTATTGCTGCATTAAGATAAAAACTCATTGATGACTGTGTACCTTATATACCATCTTACAAATATATGGTAGGATTCTTTCATAGAGTTAAAAACTCCTAAATCTATTCTATTTGAATATAATCATCAATGTCATTCTTCTCTGAAATGAATAATGCATGTAGGAAAATGTTAATGTGAACATAGCAAGATCCTAAAACTTATCACCTACCCTAAACATTATTACTGTTTTTATAGCACTTTTATTTGTGTAAATCTCCTACTAACCACAGCTTAATTTTCTCTTAGAGATTCTAACTAATTTTGTGGGTCTTGGAGTCAGACATTTTGAATCTAAGTTTCAGTTTCCATTACCATCTTGCTAGGTAATATTGAACAAAAGAATTGAGCCATTCTCTGTTCCCCCAACATCTGCCTACTACAAAGAAAAGCAGTGTGTATTCTGAACTTTGCTATGCAGAAAGGACCCATTCATGTTGACTACCTCGGTTAGAATATATGCACTCTAAGAACAGCAACTACCTAATTAACATATGGAGCCGAAACATGCAGCTTAGAGTAAGTGCATAGCAGAAACAGTGACCATGCAGTGGCCAGCATGCACTGCTGCTTCTGTGGGATGTAACCTATGATTCTGTCACTGAAAACTGTGCTGTCCTCACTGCACAGTGAGAAGTTCGATGACAGTGTTATGTTAATATCGCTCTATAGAACATACACCTTGCACATATCCAGTTTCCAATTGATCCTTGATAAAAGGCAACAATCTAACTGGGCAATTATCAAGAAGTTGCTTGTTTTCTTCCTATATCCAAGTTTCTTTTCTTTCAAACACTGGGTCTGTCAGAAATGTTTAAAAATAGAGAGAGGAAAAAAAAGTATGTAGAAACTATGTCCCTGTATTTATATTCAGGGAAGAACTATTTCCTTCTATTTATTTACACAAGCTTTGCAAATTAGAGGCTCTTCCATGAATAATGACAAGCTAACTTCAGAGGTGTTACTCAAAATGACTTTTCTTTAATATTGTTTTAATCTCAGACAAAGTGGTCTTGCCAGTACCATGGTTGCTCCTATCCCATACAGCACAAGGTTTGTAGATATCCCCGTAACTGAAATAATAAACTAGTGGGTTACGTTCTTCAAGAGCAAAAACACTGGCCCTAACGACTAAGTGTGGCCAAATAATGAGTGAGCTCTGATCTGAGTGGACCTACTCTGCATGGACAGCGTTTCAGGCCACAGCCCTACCTCACCGTTTTCTCCTCGACTTCAAGCACGTCAGCGCAGTCATCGAAGGCAGAGGGTGCAGACTGCGTGTCGATGTTTTGGTGAAATTCAGGAAGTTAAGGATACAGCGATTCATATTAATATAAAAAGTCTTATTTGCCAAGTGCGCTTTGGGAACTCGGGCTCAGCGAGGGTAAAATGCGAAGGTACACTTAGCTGGAGAAACATGCAAACACTTCACTATGCTAATGTGTAATGGAAATTTTCAATAAGGAAATGGAATTTGCAGCATTTGCCAAACTTATCTGATTATAGTAAATTCTATATGCATAATGTAATATAAAATATACCCTGAGAAATCTTCAGTTAAATAAGAGAAAAATGAGGCCTAGGTCAAAGTGTTTGGAACATTTAATACATATTAAGATATATATATATACCTAATTTTTCTCCCAGCCTCGCAGAACTAAATTTTTCTCAAAGTTACTTTAGGTATTTTTTAGTTCATTTAGATGCTTCATGCATTTAATTTCTAGACAGAAAGATGTGGGTGCGCATAAGTAAGTGCATAATTTTATATGCATGTGTATGGGTGTTATTTGTATGTTGTATGTGTGAAGTTACAGGAAACTTAGGAGAAATTTAAAAAAAGGTTTACCATAGTCTGAATGTGTGTTTCTTTCAAAAATTCACACATTCACATGTTTAATATCCCATCATTGTGATATTTGAAGATGGACTATTTAAGAGATGTTAATTAGATGTTAATTGTGTTAATTAACCATAATACAGACTTCATGGATTAGACTTGTCCATATAAGAAGTAACTGCAGAAATAGCTAGTGGTCTCTCTTTATTCTTTATAATGTTTGTGTTGTTTATTATTATTGTCTATACGTGGTAAAGAGTAATGTGCAAAACCCTGCTGAATAAGAGGACACCTTTCAGGGGTTGATTCTGTCCTTTAACCTTTACGTGGATTCTGGAAACTGAACTTTGATCACTGGGGTCCTAGCAAGCACATTTAACTTCTGAGATATCTTACCTTCTGTGCTAGTTAGCTTTACTTTCCTACTTGACCAATCAGAAATCTACAAGTAAAACTACAAGTGAGGAATTGCTTGGCTCGGATTTGCCTATGGGCATCTGGTTGGGAGATTGTATTTCTCAGTAGTCAATGCAAGAGAATTCAGCTCACTGTAGTCCCTAGGCAGGGGGCTCTGATCTTGATGGAAAAGCTGACTAAGAATAAATCTGTAAAAGAGCCAGTGAGTAAGCTAACAAGAAGCGTTTCTTCGTGTTCCTGCATTCAAGTTCCTCCCTTGCATGTCTAACCTAATGGATTGTGATCTGGAAGTCTAAGCCTAAAAAATCCTCCCATATAAAAACTGCTTTTAGTTGATGTTTTATCATAGAAACTAAATAAAACAAGGACACCTGGCCTAGTGCTATCTCCATCATGTGATCATACAAGCAGTTGGCAACCTGCAAGAAGGAAGAGGAATTTATCATGTGTTAGACAGGTACTTGAGAAATCCCTGTGCTCTTCCTCCTGTTACAGAAAGCAAGCTATAAACCAAGAAGTGGGAGCAGACCTGTTCCAGATCCAATCTGATGATACCTTGACCTTAGACTTCATTGCCTCCAGCTGTGAGGAATAAATGTTTCTTATATATAAGCCACACAGTGCATTCATATTTAGTTAGATCAGCAAGCAAAGACCTGGTTTACAAGCAAAAATGTGTATCCTCCTCCCCTCTTGTTCTTGTGTTCTCTTGTACATCTTTATACTATACTCCAGTGTTTCAAAATGTTCACTTAACTTATAGGAAATTTGATTGAACAATTATTTTATTGATTGTAAATTTTTGATTCCTGAAATTAGCATGTATGTGGAAGGCTTTGTGAGATATGGCACATTATTTCCCTGAGATTGACTCTGAATAAAGAAAATGTGCTGGAACACTTTCGTGACTTTTACCAGAGTATCGGGGTGGATGGAAAAGAAAGCTCTTGCAAAGATCAGTGTGTAACATTAAAAGCGTCGAAGTTCTCATGACTGAAGTATGACTTTTTATGAAAAATAATAATGAAGTAGTGTTACCACACTGCTGTTCTCATTATGGCATAAAACTTGGTGAGTTAATAATGTACTTAAAAACTATTCTGAGCAATGTATTGCCTCTTTATTCCTCGTGAAACTCTGATGTAATTGTTCCTGAAATCTTAATTTTACAGATTAGAATTTGAAGCACAGAGACATATAAACAATTTGCCAAAGTTCCCTCAGCTAGCTAGGAATTGAGTTTATGTTCAAACCCAGGCTGTTTGGCTTCAGTGCTCACCTTCTTAATAACAGCCATACAGTAACTTATAAATGAATGAATATGGATATGGATATTAAATACTGTGCATGTACTAACACTGGAGTTCAGAATTAACTATGAAATTTTCCTTGCAGAAGTATATAGAAATTCCTATTTTCAAGGGATAATGCTGACACGCTTTTGTCTGTTCCTGTCCTATATGGTGTATACTAACACAGCAGTCTTTGCTTCATTTAGGATTAAATATTTAGTTGGGAGGCAGTGTATCACCCACGTATATGAAATATTACTGTCAAATCTAAAAATGACACTATTTTCATAATTACCAGATTTCAACAGAGATGTCTTAGATAGACACATTATTGGTTAACTGAAAAGTGGACAATGAACCACACACACATAAAAACATGCATTACTGTTTCCAATTCTCATGATCCAACAAAAGTGAAAAGAAGGTTTCACTATAAAGCAAGAGTTTCTGTGCTTGTTTGGGTGACATCTTTCATTCAAAGTTCCATTTTTTAGTCTCTATTATCTAATATGCCAGAATCTTGCCTCATTGACAAACACATTTCTTAGGCCCAGATGATCCCTTTCCCAGTCAATAATCGGCTAAAAAAGTTGAAGCTTCACATTTCTTGGAATTATTTCTATGAGATTTATTTTGAGTAACCATATGTGAATTTAGGTGCTTCTATACTCTCTTGAGAGAATACCAATTATTCTATTTGATTTTATCTCCATATTGAATGTATATGTGTATATATATTTGAGTACTCATGTGAACATTCTGTATGCAGGATAGGTTTAGAAGTCTATGAAACATTAGTTGTATATCTTTTAGAAAATATAATTCTTTTTACTCATGCCTAAAAAACAACTAACTTATATTATTTATAGAACAAATTGCTTAATAATAACTTAGTTCCTATGGCTGGGGGAGTGGCTCAGGTGTTAAGTTCAGTTCCCAGGACTCATGTTAGGCAGCCCTCAACCACCTGTAACTTTAGATCCAGAGGATCCAAATTGTCTTCTGTCCTCTAAGGACACAGCACATTCCTCACACATATCTCTCTCTTTCTTTTTCTCTCTGTCTCTCTGTCTCTCTCTGTCTCTCTCTGTCTCTCTCTGTCTCTCTGTCTCTCTCTCTCTCTCTCTCTCTCTCTCTCTCTCTCTCACACACACACACACACACACACACACAAACACATACAAGCATGCACTCATGACCAATTCTCAGTACCCACATGGTGGCTCACATCTATTTGTAACTCCTGTTTCAGGGGACCTGACTCTCTTTTCTGGACTCAGTGGTTGCTGCATACATGTTATGAAGACATTCACATATTTCACATATACTCAGAGAAAATCAAATAAATAAGTGAGTTTCAAATGACAAAACCCTGAAACAGAACACAATATTTTTTTTTCAGGATTTCCCCATTTATTGTATGCTCTAGTACTTTTGTTTTACTGTGGTGTTTGGCGTCCATAGTCCACGTTATTTAAAAAATAATAACAATACATAATAGAATACTTTCTAATGAACAGACATCAATTTGCCTGCTTGCATTGAATTCTTGTGAAAAAAAAATGAGAGAGATGCTAATACTATCTGCCTTTTGCAGATGAGGGAGTTGAAGCTTACAAAGACTTGGCAAACTCTCCCATGTAAGCAACATTATAAGAAGGATTTTATATTTAAAAGATGGAAAGGCCGACCCCCAAGTCTGAATGTTTCCTAATTAGCTGCCACGCCCCTTCAGTCACATCTGCAAGCTTATCTTCCTTTACAGTCCTCTTCTCTGTCTGCAGATATGAAAGCACCCAATGAGAAAACTTCTAAGACCTCTTCATTGGAGGAAATGAGAACTCAGAGAGAAATGAAAATTAGGTCAGAAATTTAATGTAAAACAGAGGTCAGACTTGACAGACCCTATCTCGTGAATAGCAGCAGTTTAAATAGCTGAAAGTCCTTTCTCACACAGAATAATCTCCGAGAATTCAATTCAGTTATATCAATGTGATTATGAACTATGTAATGACTTATGGAAATTTAAAGTTAGGAGCAAACAGATTGATTTGTGCTCTGCTGACCAGAGCCTATTCTGTGGGGAAGGGTATAAATTTTATTTTTATGTAAATCACCTGAAATGCAGCTCTTTATTCTAAATTATATGAAACTGGCATTTGCTCATGTGCATTATTTCCTGGACAGCGGGAACCTTGACTGGCACCTGAGAGCCCAGTGCAAATCCAAAAGTGAATGGCAGATGAGAGGAAAATACTAGAGAGAATCGAGAATTCCATTTTCAATTTCAGAAAGTGACAAATGCATTGAGGCTTCATGCCCACTTAATGATTTAATTTAAAAAAATCTTTAACATTAGAAGTCAAAAAGGGTTGAGTAAAAATTCTGCATGTTTGATTAATTAATGTTTTCATGCTCTATAGCCTAGATATGAAGGTAAATAAAGTCATAAGGTTTGAGACTCTGGGGTGAGACAAAGGAGGTGGTAAGGAAAAAAAGATGAGGGCTTATAGACACACATCAGTTTCACTCAATAGGACATTGTCCAAGGAAAGACACTGCTTAAGAAATATGCCCTACTAATTGAAAAGCAAAACAATGAGGCCACTCTTGACAACAGAAGCAACAGCACGTAAGTTGAAAAACAAGAATCCACTTTTGCTTTTCAAAACCTATTCTGCTACTGTGTTTAAAAATATGTTGTTGGTCTGGAGAGGTGGCTTAGAGGTTAAGAGCACTGTCTGCTCTTCCAGATGGCATGAGTTCAATTCCCAGCAACCTCATGGTGGCTCGCAGACATCTATAATGTAATCTAATCCCTACTTCCTGCATGCAGGCAGAGCACTGTATACATAAAAAAAATCTTTAAAAAATAAATAAAACTACTTTGTTAATGTCATAATCAGTCTTACTTTTCTCCATAATTATGCTCAGCAGACTGAAGATTGAAGACTGGAACTCACAGAATGACAGAGGAGCATTCTGGACACTGTATTACAGCTCAAAATGTGCTTTCATCCCTGGCAGCATAAATGCAGTTCAGCCTCTCACCCTGCAACAACTGAAGACAGTACTTTGGTTGAATAAGTACACAAGAACCAACCATGTACCCTTGGCTTACTTACACTTTTTTCTCAACCTCTCTTCCACCCAGTTCAACCCACCTGATTTTATCAATGTACCATTGTTTGTTGTTATTGCTGTTGTTTACCTAGCATTCTGTTTTGGGAATATCTGAATTACTGAGTCAAAGATGTTTGTCTTGGCCATCCAAAACATGAAGAGTTATGGGAAGTATTTATATTTTTCATATATATATATATATAATTTTTATTTTTTTATATTAATTACATGTTATTTACTTTGTATCCCAGCTGTAGCCCCCTCCCTCCCTCCCTCCCAATCTCACCCTCCCTCCCTCATCTCCACCCTGCCCCTTTCCAAGTCCATTGATAGGGGAGGTCTCATCAAGACAGGCTGCAATATCCTCCTCCATGGCCTAGCAAGGTTGCTCCTCCCTCGGGGGGGAGGGGTCAAAGAGCCAGCCACTGAGTTCATGTCACAGACAGTCTCTGTTTTCGTTACTAGGGAACCCACTTGGATGCTGAGCTGCCATGGGCTACATCCAAGCAGAGGTTCTAGGTTATATGCATACATGGTCTTTGGTTGGAGAAACTGCCTCAGAAAAGACCCCTGTGCCCTGATATATTTGGTCCTTGTGGCGCTCCCATGATTATTAAGGTTTGTGAATACAGCTCCAGACAGCTTCTGACTTTAGACACTGCCTTGTCTTCCTTCTCTAAAAGAGTACGTCTTCTAAAAGACTGCATGTGTGTATATGTGTGAGCATGTGTAATGTACGGCTTAGTGACAATTTAAAAGGAAAACATACATTTTATGCAGATGAAGTGAGGAAGCCAACAGCACCTGGGCAGTACCTCAGCTCCAAGACAGGGGCTGTCTTAAGTTGTGTACATGTTTCCATTTACAAAAGTTGAATGTTTGTTTTGCTTTTGTTTCTAGTGTGTTTTATTCCATACTATGTTTAGGAGATCAAACTAGGTGGTTATTTTATTCCTTACTTCATATTAGTTCATTTCATAAATATACGAGCACATGATTGAATATAGCTGTCAGTGATTGTCGTTTTTAGATTTTCTATGATGATTAATTCTATCATTAACATTCTATATGTATATGGTACCTAAAATTTCAACATTGGGCTTGTGTGTGTTCATATCAGATCCTGACAATTTTGTCAATAGGTTTTACAAGTTTGCAATTTCACAGGAATTTATTAGTTTGTTTTGCCTTTATCTTCACCATCACACAATATTTTCTATCCTTTTTAAATTTTTTTAAAAAATCTTTATTAATTACACTTTATTCACTTTGTGTCCCCCCTGTGATTCCCTCCCTCCTCACTTCCCAATCCCTCAGTTTCTCCCCCCTCTGCACGCATGCCCCCCCCAAGTCCACTGATAGGGGAGGTCTTCTTTTCCTTTCTTCTGATCCTAGTCAATTAGGTCTCATCAGGAGTGGCTGCATTGTCTTCTGTGGCCTGGTAAGGCTGCTCCCCCAGCAGGGGAAGGTGATTAAAGAGCAGGTCAATCAGTTCATGTCAGAGACAGTCCCTGTTCCTATTACTATGGAACCCACTTGGATACTGAGCTGCCATGGGCTACATCTGTGCCCAGGGATCCTAGGCTATCTCCATGCATGGTCCTTGGTTGGAGTATCAGCCTCAGGAAAGACCCCTGTGCTCAGATTTTTTGGTTCTGTTGCTCTCCTTGTGGAGTTCCTGTCCTCTCCAGAAACAGTAAGATTTTCCATCTTTTTAATATTAGCTTTTCTAGGTGGATATAAAGAAGCTCAGATTTACAGTTCTAAGATATGTTTCTCTGGTAATTAACAGAAATTACTTTCTTTTAATGTCCCTCATTGATGTGTTGTAGGAAATAACAATGAATGTTTGACTAGATAATGTTCATTATCATTTTCCCTATGATTATTGTGCCATTATCATATGACCTGCTATCGCAACCAAATAAGACAAAGACACCTGTAAAAATTTTATGATTGCCTTGTTACCTTGGGCGAGGCAGATATTTCTACCTGTGTTATCTCAATAACCTCACCATCTATCTCCCAGCCTCCAACCAATGTCATCTGCCCTAATCATGTCTATCTTGGCTACCTTCCAACAATAATCCCATGATACTTGCTTGTATTTTCCATCTAGGCCTTTTTACACCATTATTGGATTGGAGTCCTTCCTCCTGGGTCACATGATTTCTTCTTCACCCCAACCCATCATGGTGTCCTAGTTCTCTCCTCTCTTCCCATCTGTCTCTTTCCTGTGATTCTCTTGAAAGGAAACCCTGGGAACCTTAGCCACGCCTACCTCATTTTGCCCTGCCCAGTACAGGTCATTTAATCAACCAATCAGGTATAATGTCTTAGGCAGGTTTACACAACAAGGATAGGTGTATTGAGAAAATAGATTTTTGGGGCCAGGAACCAGCATCAAAACAAAGCATCAAAAGAACCCCCAGCATTGATGATTGTCTTATTCTTGTCACTAGCTCTTCTTTTAACTGGGTTGACTTTACAAATAGGGAAAAAAGAAAATCACCCCTCAATGCTTGCTCATTGAATCTTAGAAACTGTAAATAAATAAATATTATTACCAAATGAATGGCTTTGTACATACAAGACCTTTAGTCACATGAATATTTATTTTTATTTTTTTTTACATTTTACATTTTAATTGTTCATTGAATATACAAATTTGATTGACATTCTATTTGAATTTTTTAATAAAAGAATTTTGTTTCTCCACTTAAGTTTATACTCACAATTTGTAGTCAAATTTGTGTTGAAGGTTAACCAGTGCTAAAATTCAAGCAAACTAAAAAGATGCTACAGTAATTTTATTTCTAAATGTCATCTAGATTTTATTTTGGAATTTTAGAATTTTGCATTGAATGATGGTCCAGAGGTTAAAACATTTGCTTTTCTTGCAGAGAACATAGTCTTGTCTCCCATCTCCTGATCAGTTAGGAGGCTCAGAACTATTGTAACGTTAATTCCAGAGGATCCCAAACCCTCTTCTGGCCTATAGAGCACCTTTAGAGCACATATAAAGTGCACTTGTATTGATGCAAGATGCACACAAACAAGAATAAATAAAAACCTTTACAAAGAACTCTAAAATTTTTGCCAACATTGAGAGTACAAGGCAACTTATAGTGTGTGTAACAATATTTCCGAAAACTCACAATGTAACAATGAAATTGCAGATTTTAGAAAAACTGCAGTATAATAGAAGTATTATCTACTTAAAAATAATTTCAGCGAAGTATTTTTAAAGGTGTGTTTCTTATCTACTTCCTACCTTCTACAGCTCAGATAAGATCTTCAAGCTGTGGGCTGGCTTTCCCCGGGGTCCGAGGATTGTTCAATGTTCCTGAATAAACTGCATTGAAAAAAAAAAAGAAAAGAATTAAAAATTCAGGAAAATATACGGCAACAAAATAAAGAAGACAAAGATGTTCACCCAACATCTCTACCAAGTCATATTCTACACATCCATCACCAAGTATCTGCCTGATCCTGCTCTCTATATGTACTCTCAACCCCCAAAATCTATCCCAGGGGCCACATCTAGTAACCAGGCCTCATCTAGCTACTCCTGCCTTCATTCCCACCTCTAGACTTTCAATCCCATCTGCTTCCAGAACACAGGCTCCTCCCATACCTCACCCAAACCACTCCTCTGAGTCAGACATTTTACATCCTTCTCCAGGATCTACCTGGATGAGTCTATATGGTACTCACCTACTCCAATGCCCAGATTTACCACCAAATTTTAAACTTGAACCAGGGTAAACTTCCTGAAACAACCCCAGTTCCATATATCCACCTGAGCTATATTGGACATCTAGGCACAATCTAACCCATATTTGCTCTCTTCTGAATCAATCTCCTATGTCCTTATCATACATAAAATTAAGAAAAACGTCCCCAAGTCCTGATCTCATAATATGAAATATCAGTGCAGTATATATCTGCACTAAAAATCCACCAGTTCTACAGAAACGTTTGCCAATAAGAATCACCTTGATGAACACCCAAAACCACAAATAAAAGCCTGGAAAATATAACTAAGACAATTCAGGATTTAAACGTGGAAATCAATCAAGAGATAGAAACATTAAAGTGGACTGTAATAAAGATGGTATGAAAAAAAATCCCAAGAGGTCCTCCCCTATTGGTGGACTTGGGGAGGAGCATGCATGCAGAGGGGTGGAGGAAGGGAGAGATTGGGACAGAAGAAGGGAGGGAACCACGGTGGGGGGGGGATACAAAGTGAATAAAGTGTAATTAATAAAGATTATAATAAACAGGATTATAAAAAACTGTAATTAACATCTTATTATATTTTAAAAATACTTGAGGTATTTTAAATTATATCTAAATATTTTGTGTTTCAAAATAGTTGAATTAAATTAAATCCTTATGTCTTCTTTAAAAAAAAAAGATCTGCATGTGATTACATGTCTACATCCATAAACACTAGAATTATCTCATTCCAATTTTAAAGCACATATCTAATGACTTAAAATTATCAGCTATAGATAAAAGAGAATATTCTCGTTTGCCTTTTTTTTTGGGGGGGAGATCTTGGTTACTTCCTTCAGTATTTTCATTTCCAACTCCTGTCCATTTACTTGTAATTTTTATAATTTCACTTTTCTTAACAGTTAAATAATTTATATTATGTAAATGTAGCAATTTCTCTTTATCCATTCATTGGTTGATAGAAATGTAGACTATTTCCATTCCATGGCTATTGTTACTACAACAGCAGTGAACAGGCATAAACCATCATCTCTCTAGTATTAGATTTCTTTCAGTATATATCCAAGAGTAGTATATATGGATCCTATAGTAGATCTGCTTCTTTTTTTTTTTTTTTTTGGTTTTTGAGGAACCTCCACAATGATTTCTAGAGTAATGACAAAGTGATTGACTCAAGTTTCAATTCACTTTAAAATAAAATATTTTTATGAATTTAGATATTTTTAATATTTAATAGGTGACTTAGATATGTCTGCTACCTCACACAATTTAGTAGACTATTATTAAAATACATATTATTAAAACGTGAGTGAAAAATCAATCCATTATTAGCAAATTGCATTATTTTTTATTTTTATTCTTTTATGTATAAGACTGTGGTGTCTATATTTGCTGACCTCAATTTGAGATCCTCATATTTCATCTGTTCTAAAGAAGTGCCAGTCAGATACCAGGCCCAGTAATTTAGCCCATGTTTTCTTGTGCTTTCGCAGGAATGCTCTGTCTCATATTGGGCAGTAACAGCCAAACACCGTTTCTTTAAAACCGCGACTATTGAGAGGATAAAGCCTCCTATGCTCACAAAACCACATCTCAGAGGCATGGTCCAAACTTAACTATCAAATCCAGAAGCTTTTCAGAATTTCTAATTGCTTCTTTAAATACCAGAAAAATGATATTAAGCATGGAATTGGCTGGTACAAAACATTATTATGTTGAGTGAAAGTGAGGCATTTGAAATTTGGAACCTCAGTTCTCATTTTGTCTAGCTCTCAGGAGTCATTTGGGCATTTTAGAACATAAAATTATGTATGACAGGACAAATCACACATTAAAGAGGAAGTCTAGGCTGGGAGCATGTTTGTAGACTGCTTGTCAGTCCTTAATAAAGCCCCAGGGTTCATCCCTAAAACTGCATAGAACTAGATATGGTGGCACAAGGCTGTGTTGCCAGTACTTGGGACATGGAGATAAAGACACAGTAAGCTCATTGGTTACCACATCAGCTCCAAGCCAGCCTGTCCTACATGAGACCTGGCTCCAAAAAGCAAACAAATAAAAGTGAGACACTCAGAATTATTTAATTTCAGCCTGATTGTCCTTGTCATAACTAAGAAAGATAGATATTAATGTAATCTCCATTTAATTAAAATAGAACAAGCCTCAATAAAGATGAAATTACTCTTTTCAGGGTCACACAGTCAATTTCTTGAAACCTCTGCATGAGCTCCTATGTAATTATACTGATCTTCCTTCAGTAGGTTTTAGCAAACCTGTTGATTCATAGTGTAATATAAGCTTCCTTACCCTTCAATTTCTATGTTTCGGTAAGTATGAAAATTTAAAGATATATATTCAGCTACATTATTAGGCATGAGTTTTTTTTTTAATTCTTAATTCTAGAGTTAGGCCAGAAATCTTCAAGCTTCCATAACAGTTGTTAGCCTTAAAATCTGCAATGACTTCCAAATTATCTTGCCAAATGAGTTCAGCAACAAACGCCCTGATGGTCATAACATTAATATAATCATAAAAGTACCATTACGTTAATTAGAGCTTTGTAAATGCTGTGATTAAGATATTCAGTGACAGCTGTCTTTCCTGTCCCCAAGTGTTCCCAAGAAATCTCACAGCACCGCTTATTTCTGAACCGTCATCTGCCTAGAGTTGGGAGAAGCCATCTGCTAGTTTATTTGAAATGTTAAATGACAAAGGGGTTTTAAACAATTATATCCCTCAGAATTCTTTGGGGTGGAGGTAGGAAAAGAAGCAGCACCTGGCAAGTGATTTGTTTCTTTTTTTGTTTGTTTGTTTGTTTCTTCATTCATTCATTCATTCATCCATCCATTTATTTAATTGAGACAGGGTTTCTGTGTAACAGAGCCCTTGCTGTCCTGAACTCAGTTTGTGGACCAGGCTTGCTTCAAACTCATGATTCTCAACTAGACCCAGTACGGGAGTTCTACATTTGAGTGTTCTACATTTGCATCAGCATTTGAGAGGAAGATCAATATGGATAGGGAGGCCAGAGAAGCTGACCTGGTTCCCATCTGTCTTACCAAGATCAAACTATTGAACTTCCTTGAACATGTGTCTTCATTGTTATGATAGAAAATAATGGTAAACGAAGTCAAACACAACAGCTTTCCCTTACTGTTGAGAAAAATAAAAGGATAAATTTCAGTGTCATCTGTTAGAAATATTCCACCAAAGTAAATGTATTAAAAAAAAACCTGTGAGAATGGCCCTGGAATGATAGCTGCCTGGTCTTTTTCTGCTTAAGGGGCTTTTCAAAATATTCTTATTTCAGTTCACAATACTTAATCACATGCCATTTTAATAGATCTAAAAAAATGAAGGTATTATTTAAGTGATAAAAAGGGGTTCAAGGACTCCATTTCTGCTATAATCTCTTTCTTTTATTTTTAAGACAGTTGCCGCACTTCATTAAACCTCAGCTAGAAAATGAGGAAAGTAAGTTAGACCTAATACATAACTTTACCACTGAAACTGTAAAATAGCAATAACAATTCGCTGTATTTTCTTCTCTTATTCTCACCCTTGATGTGTCTATGATTCACACTGTTTTTACAAGTTTCGTGAAGTCAGCACCGCTCACACCCCATTGACTCTGTTGAAAACTAATCCGTAGAGGGGATGGCATCATTAAGACCAGGTTTAGAGACGATGAGACGGAGTCTTAGGTTAAGTGGAATGTTCAATGTCATACAGCTTGTAAGTGTCAGACTAGACACAATTCTTGGTGCTTCACACCAAGGCAGAGGTCTTCAATTGTTTTTGTTAGTACTTTGAAACCTGAATATTTATTTTCTATGGAAATATGAGTACTACAGAAAAAAGAACCAGTTACACCAATGACAATTTTGATAGCCCTGGTGTGAAAAGGTATTTCATATTTCTTTGTTTGCTTTGATGTTTGGAGACAGGGCTTTGCTATATTACCTAGGCTGGCCTGCAGCTTGTATATTCAAGTTCTGTTGCCCTGGAGGAGTACTATTAATATGCACCACCATGCCAAAGTGTAACAGTGTCTGATTCAGTGAAGAGTCTGAGACAAGGAAAAGTTGATTATCCTGACCAAAGTGGCATAGCTGATAAGATAAAAAACATCATTCAAGTTAAGATCTAAAATACTGCAATACTGCAATATGCTTCTTAGAAGTCACATAAAAATAATTTTTGTGCTACTCAAAACTAAAAATTGCTTTAATGGAATTAGTACCTATAGCTGTAAGGTTAAAGAATCAATAAAGTGCTTGCCACAAAGCATGTAGACTTGCATTTGAATAGCAACATCCACATGAGAAGCAGGACATCATGAGATCTACAGTTCCAGTGCAGAGAGAAGCTCATTGGACAGCTTAGCCAAATCAGTGAGCAATGAGAGCAGTGAAAGCTTTGTGTCACAAAATAAGTTGGAGAGTGACCAAGAAAAACACCTGCTTTTATCAACCTCTGACACACACACACACACACACATACACACATACACACACAACTAGGTATGATATTGTTGCCAAACTTTGACCTAAAGTCTGACTTAATTTTCCCATCGATCATTTTTTCTTCCCACTTTCTCCTGTTTAATTTCTCTCTTATTCATTTTCTTCTGTTCCTTCATCTACAATTAAGAATTATTAACTGTTATATTTGTTACAGAATTTGACCAATACTACAGGACTCATGAATATCAAAAGCACTGTAAAAAACAATTCCGTGTTAGTATATTAGACTGAAATTCTTTTACACCTGTTTGCTGTCTTTCACATAGTCCTTGTATCTTTGTAGGGTCAATAAGGCCATTCAGACTGAAGACTGGGAATTCTTTCTCTCTCCTTTGGGGCCAGTCAGACTGGTGACTGACATTTCTTTTTCTATAACTAAACAGGCAGGCTAAACAATCTTTCTTAACACTGGCTAACTACTAAAGGATATGTTTTATTATTATTATTATTATTATTATTATTATTTACTTTTTTGTAAACAACTGATGAAAGTGCAAAGAGAAAGAGACCACAGCATTCTCAGCCCCAAATGAGACGTCTATATCATAGCCCCTTATTCCAAAACTTAGGAATTGTCTTGGAAGATGAGGTGGAAAGGTTGTAAGAGGTGGTAGAGGACTACAAAAAACTACAGTTTTCTCATCATGGCCAAGCAGTTGAATGAATGAATTTGCAGCAGCTGAAACTGCTTAGTGTGTAAACAGTCTTGTAGACCGAGGCAATCTCAATCCAGACAAAATTCTAGATGGTGAGAAGTAGACACAAAAGCCCACCACCAACTAAGAATCTTTGGAAGTTGGGGATTGACAATTGGAGATTGAGTTTTCATTGAGGATGCAGTTGCTGGTATGGGTACTATGTTCCAGTGAAGGCCACACCAGAAAAGTATATGGTCATCACACATCATACCTAATGTGTTAAAAACAGGAGTGGGGCACATGTCGGTAGATTGGGAAGTGGTGGCAGTTCTGGGTGGAGAGTGGGTAGTGCATGAATGAACTATATTGTCTGATTCTCAAAAAGCTAATGAAATGATTTTATTTCAAAAATGATAGCAATATAATAAAGTTTATTGAAACCTGGGTTTGAAAAATAATCAGGAAAAATCTTGTTTTTTGCATCTTCTTTTGCATGAGTTAATTTAAAACAATAAAATAGGATTAGTAAAATTTGTATTAGTGTTTTTAATAAAATAAATTTTTGTATACTACTATATACTATAATATATGTACATATATATAAATACATATATATTATATATACATATATATTATACACTTTATTTTTCTTTATCTGCTTGCCCTGCTTCCCTCTCCTGAACTCCTGCCCTACCACTCAGTATCAAAGAATTTGATCAGTCATCTCTTTTATACTTTTTAAGGGACTAGATAGTATATTTCATGGTGCACTAAATATATCCGAGATCCGTTTGTCTTCTTTCTGTGGGGCCGATGCACAAGGACAAGGGACATCCAAAATTAACATGTGTGTGCATTTGAATCATTATTATCACTTCACCATATTACCAGTGTTCTAGTGAAGGAAAAGCAATTTCAGATAAGTCTTATCTATATTGCTGATACTATCTGTGTCGTACTATCTACTTATTTAGTAACAGGTAACAGCAGAAGAAAACTTTTAATTTCAACAGTAACAAGGATAGCATTAAAAACATAACCTTTTTTACTGCTTATTTATTTATAATAGTGTCACTATTCCAGACCTACCGCTCAAGGGGATGATTGATCGTGAAATAATTTCAACATCTCTGCCTTTGCTTAGTATGTAAGACCAACATGAACAGCTAATGCTGGAGGTTGTTAGTTCTACTTTTCATCAAGTGCTAACTTGGTCAATGAATGCTTCTAAAGGGCAGGATGCTCTGTGTCGGAGCCAATTTCTTACCTGTATATTCAAGAACAAGACCTGAATCAATGTAAGCATCAGCAAGGGCAAACAACTTTGTTTCTGTTGTGTCAAATTCACACCTTTAAGAACATCTAAAGAATTATAGATTCCTTCTTGTTTTAAACATAAGAAACTAGCATTGAAACAAAGTAAATGTGATGCTATATGTTAAAAGTGGGAAAAACACTATTTTTGCAACCAACAAAAAACAGATAGAAATTAGCAAGCAAATAAGTGGCATAAGAGAAAAATCAATTTAAATAAAAATGAATAAATAATAAATGTATTTTTCATTCAAATAAGGTATCAAAATTAAAATACTAAAAGCTGTAGATAACAATGTAATATTTGGGTGGAAATTTAAATCAGAATATGAACATCAAACTTAAGGTTAGTGTTAAAAACAAAACAAAAAAAACAAACAAACAAAAAAACTAAAATGTTGAAAAAAAACAAACAAAAAAAACCTAAAATTTTGCAAACAATAGGAGAAAATCACTTAAAATTGAAAAGAAAAACTCAAGGAAAGACTAATCGTTTATTCTAAAGAAGAAACAAAAAAATAAGTAGGAATATCTTAATAAAGAATGAAATAAAACGCTCCTGAACCTAAAATGACCCATACACATTAAATGAAGGGAATTGTTAAATTCAGAATAAATCGCACACACACACACACACACACACACACACACACACACACTATAGACCTGGTAGTGAGCAATAGTGCTGTTAATCAACTATAATTCAACACTAAATGAATGTAATCACTATTTTAAATATTAGTGAATGTCAGAGAAAGAGGAGATAAATATGACATAGAAAATTAGACTGCTATGTGCATTTAGCAAAACTATACTACTAATTTTTTCAGCTTTGAAAAAATATAGATATAGTTGGGTTTTGTTTTAAACTTTACACATGCAAATTTTTTCATAATAATGCCATACCTATAGTTATATATGCCAAATTCTTGACAAATGTTGAATAATAGATTTCTATACTGATATTTCCTTTTGTAATTATAGATATCTTTCGATTTACTTGTAAATATCTTATTCTACCTCACCTCAAAGTCAAGGTCACTGTTCATATATTTTTCATTTTTTGAATTTTATTATTTTTTATTTTAAATTATAATATAAATGCATCATCTCTTCCCCCTCTCCAAACTTTCTAGTATGTCCATCTTTGCTATCTTTCAAATTCATGGCCACTTTTCTCATTAATTGTTGTCAAATGCATGTGGTTATGAAAAAAAGAAGACTGTATTATTCAATTCAAAGTAAAGTGTCAAATAACAGTCTTTACTGAAAGCAGTAACACATATTTATATATATTCCTAAATGCACAGATATAACCATCTCAGTCTGTATAATGTCAGTCGTGTATGTTTTAGCTCTGATATTGTCTTTGGGTGGGCAGTTGGTGAGCTCTTCCTTGGGTAAGACTATTTCTCCTGCTCTTAGGATTCCTTGGTTGCCTCCAGTTCATGTAGGACTGAGCATCTTGGGACTTTCCCCCATCCACTTTGGCAGATATATTGTTCTTGCCTTTGTTCGGTGATGACGAGGCAGCAATGCTGCTGAGGCTGTGTGAGTGTAGCTCCTGACATTCCTAGTAGACACAGTCTCACAGTAACTCCTTTACCCTCTGACTCTTACAATCTTACACCTCTCCTTTGCAGTGTTTCCTGAACCTAACTGCAGCAGTTATTTTGTTGATGTATACTTTGGGACTGGGTTTCATAACTGCATTTTGCTTAGTTGTGGTTATCTATATTTGTGCCAGCTCTTACGAAAAGAAATTTCCTTGATCATCTCCTTGCTGAAAAACAGTTGGGAAACTAGCCATGAGAAACACTAAAATTCTTTTTGAAACATAAGATGCTTTTAGTAAATAATTTATTAGTGTATTTCAATGAACTGAGTCATTCAAGAGTCAATTAAAATGCATATTTTCAGACAAAAGAAGCATGACTTTTCAGAACTCATACTAAACTTAAAGATGGGCTTTTGAAGATCTAGTCTCCTTTGTCAAAAGTGACAATAGTATGCACAAAAGTGAAATAACTTATACAGTATAATGTACTTTTTGATAAATGATGAAAGCAAACTCCTGTCTTCATGCTCCTCTATTGTTATGTGTATCCATGCAGCCAGAGATGAACACACTATGAGAAAGTGACATGCCAAAAAAGACTTCTTTGGAAGTCCTTCTCCTTGAGAACACCAATGTTGATTTTAAAGTGTATTACTCATGTGAAAATATTGAAAGTTCTTGACAGTTCTCCAGAATGTCTCTGAAAGTCATCAAACCCCTATGCTAGCAAGTTTGTTTTTTTTTTTTTTATGTGCTCACCCTTATTCTAAATCATATCCTTTAACAGTCTTTCCAGGGACCAAGGGAATTACACTGAGTCAATACCATTGCATTCATAATTCAGGTATCTTGAGTATAAATTATATTTGCTCTTGCTGCCACCAGTCATTGCTCAATTTTTAATAACTTGTTGTACATTGATCAATTTCGGGGTCATCCACCTTATATAATCATGTGGCTCCTGCCGTTAGGCTTTTGAATGCTGTAAATAACAATGCCCTGTGTTTAAACACGCAGAATGTAGTTGAAATCAGAGCAAACACTTTTATGCCTCAACACACCTAAATGTGAGTATGCCCACAGAAACAAGCTAGAAATGTCAACCCAGGTAACTTTCACTGAGATTTGGGGCTTCCAGCTATTAAGAGTCCACGTATTTTAGGCAGAAACAAACAAGAAACTTACAACCTTTGGGTTCATTTGAATTATTTATCATGAGTGTTCATGAAAATCATTGGCTAGTGGTAAAATTTCACATAAGACACTTCACTTTTTTTTAAGTACCTTAAACCTTAGAAGTCAATTTCGGGTGATAGATAAATCAGGCTGCAAATTTTTTATTCAGAAGTTGTAAGTATTTGTAAGCATGACATTGCCTATCAGTGACTGAGCCTACACTAGTACACACAGGACATCACGATCAGAACACGTTCCTTGTGTCTTAGGTCGATTCTGCCTCTTACCTTTGCAAATCTTGGCATATCCATGAATGGATCTCTTATTTTTGTTTTAAATCATTAAAATATAAATAACAGTAAATCTTGGAGGGCATAGTAAATATTAGGTTGAAATGTATATTTTAAAAACTTTGCCTGGATTATAACTTTTATAAGTACAAAAGTAATATTTTCCTTTTTTAATTTTTAATTTATTTTTATTAATTACAGTTTACTCACTTTGTATCCCAGCTGTAGCCCCCTTCCCCATTCCCTCACAATCCAACCTCCATTCCTCTTTTTCTCCTATGCCAATGTTCCAGTCCAATGATAGTCTATCAGGTCATAATGACTGGCTTCATTGTCTTTCTCTGTGGACAGGGAAGGCTGCTCTGTCCTCCAGTTCTTTTTTATCTCCCCCTTCTTTCATAAGATTCCCTGCACTTTGCCCAAAGTTTAGCTATGAGTCTCAGCCTCTGCTTTAATGCCCTGCTCCTGGTGTATAGAGTATTTCAGAGGCCCTCTGTGGTAGGCCCCTGTCCTGTTCCCTGTTTTCTCCTTCTTCCAATGTCTATCCTGTTTGCCTTTTGAATGAGGACTGAGCATCTTACCCAGGATCCTCCTTCGGGATTAGCTTCTTTAGCAGTACAGATTTATCCTATGTTATATGTCTAATATGCACTAACAAGTGATTATATACCATGTGTGTCTTTTTGCTTCTGGGATACCTCATTCAGGATGATCTTTTCTAGTTCCCACCATTTGCCTACAAATTTCATGATTTTCTTGTTTTTAATTGCTGAGTAGTATTCTGTTGTGTAGATGTACCACAGTTTCTGTATCCATTCCTCAACTGAGGGGCATCTGTGTTGTTTCCAACTTCTGGTTATTACAAATAAAGCTGCTACAAACATGGTTGAGCAAATGATCTTGTTGAATACTTGAGAATCTTTTGGATATATGCCTAGGAGTAGTATACCTGGATCTTGAGGAAGCACTATTCCTAACTGTCTGAGAAAGTGCCAGATTGACTTCCAAAGTGGTTGTACAAGTTTGCATTCCCACCAGCAGTGGAGTAAGGTTCCCATTTTCCACGTCCTCTCCAGCAAGTGTTGTCACTTGAGTTTGATCTTAGCCATTCTGATGGGAGTAAGGTGAAATCCCAGGGTCATTTTGATTTGCATTTCCCTGATGACTAAGGAAGTTAAGCATTTCTTTAAGTATTTCTCTGCCATTTGATATTCCTCTATTGAGAATTTTCTGTTTAGCTCTGTACCCCATTTTTTAATTGGATTAACTGATTTGTTGCTGTTTAACTTCTTGAGTTCTTTATATATTCTGGATACTAGCCCTCTGTCAGATATAGAGTTGGTAAAGATCCTTTCTCAGTCTATAGGCTGTCTTTTTGTTCTGAAGACAGTGTTCTTTGCTTTAAAGAAGCTTTTCAGTTTCATGAGGTCCCATTTATTGATTGGTGATCTTAGAGCCTGTGCTGTAGGTGTTCTGTTCAGGAAGTTGTCTCCTGTGACAATGAGTTCAAGACTCTTCCCCACTTTTTCTTCTAACAGATTTAGTGTGTCTGGTGTTATATTGTTGTCTTTGAACCACTTGAACTTTAGATTTGTGCAGGGTTATGAATATGGGTCTATTTGCATTTTCTACATGTAGACATCCAGTTAGTACTCCACCATTTGTTGAAGATGCCATCTTTTTTCCATTGTATAATTTTGGCTTCTTTGTCAAAATTCAAGTATCCATGGGTGTGAGGGTTTATTTCTGGGTCTTCTAGTTGATTCCAGTAATCCAACATTCGGTTTCTATGCCAGTACCATGCAGTTTTTTTTTTTGTTTTGTTTTGTTTTGTTTTTTACTATTGCTCAGTATTACACTTGAGACTAGGGATGGAAATACCTGAAGATCTGTTGCTGTACAGGATTATTTTAGCAATTCCAGGTTTTTGGTTTTGGTTTGGGTTTGGTTTTTTTTTTTTTAACTTTGTAGTACAACTTTATTTTTTTTTAATTTTTCATCAATTACACTTTATTCATTCTGCATCCCCCCATAAGCCCCTCCCTCTTCCCCTCCCAATCCTACCCTCCCTCCTCCCTCTGCTTGCATGCCACTCCCCAAGTCCACTAATAGGGGAGGTTCTCCTCTCCTTTCTGATCTTAGTCTGTCAGTTCACATCAAAAGTGGCTGCATTGTCCTCTACTATGGCCTGGTAAGGCTGTTCCCCCCCAGAGGGAGGTAATCAAAGAGCAGGCCAATCAGATTATGTCAGAGGCAGTCCCTCTTCACATTACTATGTAACCCAATTGGACTCTGAACTGCCCTGGGCTACATCTGTACAGGGGTTCTGGGTTATCTCCATGAATAGTCCTTGGTTGGAGTATGAGTCTCTGGGCAGAGTGAATGGAATTTTAGGTAAGAACTGGGAAATAGTAAGAGCTGGAGAGGACAGGGTCTCCACAAGGAGAGCAACAGGGTTTGGGTTTTTTATATGAAACTGAGAATTGTTCTTTCAAGTTCTGTAAAGAATTGTGTAGGTATTTTGATGGGAACTCCACTGAATCTGGAGATTGCTTTTGGCAGAATGGCCATTTTCACTATTAATCCTACTGATCCATGAACATGGGAGATCTTTCTATTTTCTGATATCTTCTTCAGGGCCAGGCAAGGCTGCCCAGTCTCTCCATATCTCTTCAACATAGTACCCTTAGTCCTAGCTAGGACAATAAGACAACTAAGGGAGATAAAGGGTATACAAATCAGAAAGGAAGAAGTGTAAAGTATCACTCTTTGTAGATGATATGATAGTACACACGAACAACCCCAAAAATTCTACCAAAACAATCCTTCAGCTGATAAACACCTTCATCAAAGTGGCTGGACACAAAATTAATTCAAAAAATCAGTAACCCTCCTGTATATGAAAGACAAAAGGGCTGAGAAAGAAGTTAGGGAAACAACATCCTTCACAATAGCCATAAATAACATAAAGAACCTTGGTGTGACTCTAACCATGCAAGTGAAAGACTTGTTTGAAAAAAAGAAATATATATATGGATATATATATGTGTGTGTGTGTGTGTTCTGCATAAATAGCTGCATACTCATATATTTTTGAACTATAACTGTATTCTTTAATTCAGCTTACAAACAAAATAAATACTTTCACTGGAAGCTTAGAAGGTTAAGATATTTTGTATCTGCCTATTGATGTTGTTGATAAACAAAGAATATCTAAAATTGTAAATATTTTCATTGAAGTACAGTCATCAATTTGCAAAACTGATTAGCTTGAATTGAATCTTTTTATAATCAATATCAATCCCCATCCTCTAAATCCCACAGTGAGTCATTGAGCTATTGTCAAATTTACTATTCATGAATAATCAAAATTGTAAAAAGAAAAAAGATGCATTATCTTGTTTGTCTTAGAGAACACATAACATAACGAACAATTGCTAAGCAAATAGCCTCAGCAATTACAATGAATCATATGGTAATAAAATACACAACACAAGTGAAAGGCTAGAGTAAGCTGGAGACCAGAGCTTAAGAAATAAGATTATAAAAAGTAAGATGAGATTCCAGCAAACTATCCTCAAAACAGGATGGACCTTAAGAAATGAGAAACAAACAGAAAGGGAAAACATACAATTATGTATTTATTCATCCATTATTATTAGGAATGTGTGAGCATTTCACAGTGCTGCAATTGTGAACACTGAAAATAGCTGCATCCTACTCAGCAGCAACAGCATAACAGTTTAGCAATATTGTCCTTGTATATTTTTGCAACTTAATCAGTTTGTTCAATTTTCTTAACTTGATCTTTATTGGTGGAGGGCAGCTGGCTTAGCATGTGGTGGTAAGTGCTATTAATTTGTAAAATACATTACACAGCAGTAGCTTAAAAGAATCAATAAAGTTATTGTACGTCCTGACTCATCATGTTCTTGTTTAGATTAGCAATGCATATTTTTACATATATTAGAGGAGTATCTGTAAACTTAAAATTATCAGGATGAAGAGACATGGTTGAACAATAGACATATAAAACCAATTGTGATAATTAAATGAATGGATTCTGTGTATCACATATATATCTCATGAAAAGCGAATTACGTAATAAAGAAATATAATAGTTCTAAGATTTAGTGAACTTTTTTTAAGGTATCTCCTGCTTTTTCTCCACTAGGTTTTCTGAAATGTGAGAAATGTAAAATACATAAAGCATATCTGCTATTGTGTTGGTGTGGTAGCAACACAGATTATTATTTTTTAATTATAAAGTCATATATAGTAAGACTATTTAGCCATGTTGTTCTGTTCATGTTTCAGTCTCAGCCAACCACTGAGATAAGGTAGAGCAGCAGTCTAGAAATCACTGTAATTCAAAATGCTTTAGGAACAGTTAAGAAAACAACCACAACAACCAAAATGGGAGGAGCCCAAAGAGATCCACAAATGCCACACACATGTATTGAGTACCTACAATAAAAGAGAGGCTACTTACAATATTAAAGACACAAGAACAACCCCCAAGAAGTTGCATGTTGTATGTGGAATTTAACAATGAAAACACAATAGATATATAAGCAGGTGCTTTGTATGCAGAAAAAAAAGCAGAACATGTAAAATATCTCAGTCCTATTAATTGTTTTATTGAGAAAAACAGAAATCAACCGAAATATACTGCTTTCCCTGTCCCCAGTATAATGACTAATTTAGAGGGAAAAATAATTATAGAATTTCAGAGAGAATCATTTTCACAGTTTTTATAAAGTACATTTTGATAATGTTCTTTCTATTACAGGAACTCTCCCAGATCTTCCTCCCAACCCATCAGTCCAGCTTCAGATTCTTTCAACTTTTTTATTTATTTTTTATTTTATTTTTATTTTAATTTAATTTGTTTATATTAATTACAGTTTATTCAGTTTGTATCCCAGCTGTAGCCCCCTCCCTCATTCCCTCCCAATCCCGTCCTACATTCTTCATCATCTCCCATGCCCCTCTTCTAGTCCATTGATAGGGGAGGTCCTCCTCCCCTTCCACCTCACCCTAGCCTATCAGGTCTCATCAGGACTGGCTGCATTGTCTTCCTCTGTGGCATGGTAAGGCTGCTCCCACCTCAGAGGAAGGTCATCAGAGAGTCAGCCACTGAGTTCATGTCAGAGACAGTCCCTGTTGGACACTGAGCTGCCATGGGCTACATCTGTGCAGGGGTTCTAAGTTATCTCCATGCATCCATGGTTGGAGTATCAGTCTCAGAAAAGAGCCCTGGGCCCAAATTTTTTGGTTCTGTTGCTCTCCTTGTGGAGCTCCTGTCCCCTCCAGGTCTTTCTATCTTCTCCTTCTTTCATAAGCTTCCCTCTGCACTCTGCCCAAAGTTTGGTCATGAGCCTCAGCATCTGCTTTGATACACTGCTGTGTAGAGTCTTTCAGAGACCCTGTGTGTTAAGCTCCTGTCCTGTTCCCTGTTTTCTCACTTTTTGTGTGTGGTTTGGTGTTCCAACTCCATCCACTAGGAGTCCTGTCTAGAGTTTGGCATCTTCAGTCTCCATGACCCCCACTACTAAAAGTCTCAGCTAGAAACACTCCCATATTGTCTCTGGAGCTTACCCTGTTGTAGGACTCCAGCTTGTCTCAAAAATTCCCCCTCCCACAGTTTCTTTTCTCTCTGCAAGCCCTCTGTCTTCTTGACCCTGCTCTCCCCATATCTGTTTCTCACCCTTGTTTTCCTCTGTACTCCCCTCCTATCCTGTTCTGTCTCTGGGAGGAAGGATAGAAGGACCCAGAGTGGAAAGGAGCTTCACAAGATTAACAGAACCAACTAACCTAGGCCCAGGCTGGCCTGTGGAGACTGATGTAGGTCCCCTATACATATACCCAATGGGCAACTTGGTCTTCTTGTGAGTGCCCTAGTAAGGAGAGCAGAGACTATTTCTGACATGGACTCTGTGCATGCTTTTCAGTCACTCCCCCCTGGTCGAGCTACATTCCCAGGCCACTATTGAAGAGGATGTGCTCAGTCCTAATGCAACTTGAAGTACTGGGGTGGGTTAAGGGGGGGATGCCTTTCTTAAGGCATAGGGAAGGGGGAGGGGGAAGAGGGAAGAGAAAGAGGGAGAGTGGGACCAAGAGGAGAGGTGGATGGGGACTATGGGGTGTAAAGTGAACAACCAAATAAAGTTAAATGTTAAAAAAATAAGTATACATTAAAAAATAAATTTATCGTGGGGAATAAGACATGTAGTTGGAGAACAGCTATTACCAGGTTTTGTGCAATGGGTTAAACCATAAGAACCAGAGAACGATGAAGACCATACCCGGTGGTCATTTTTGTAGAACACAACAAAGTTAATACTACATAGGAAAAAAAAAATGCTTACATTCCAGCTCACAAAATTAACCCACTATCACCCTGCTTGAGTTGTGTAGTTGGATATAATAGAAAGAATAAAGAAGTTGCTACCACCTCTCCAAAACCAGAAGCCAGATCCATAGTGACTGTAAAAATTTGAGATCATTTAATTTGGGAATAAATCCTTTGAATTTATTATTAAATTTTTCATTGAAATTATCACTAAATATTTCTAAAATCAGAAAATATTGTTATTAAATATTAGTAATACATTAAATATTATTTAATAATATTCTATAAATTACATAATATTATTTGAATAATGTCTCCCAATATCCATAAAACAAGTAATAAAAGATAAAAGTAAAAGCTTTGTATACAATTACAGATATATCTATCACTGGATTTCTAAAAAAATAAAATCAGTGAAACAACCGCAGATTTTATCTATTTTCAGGAAGGCTGAAAAATTATTTTGTCATCTTACGATTGTGTTTACAGAACTCTCAGAAGAGAGATAAAACAAATGAAATAAATAGTTACAAAGGATTTTGTAGTGCCAATGATTTCACTCCTGACTGACTTTAGTGTCATCAATTGGTGTCTGTCTGCAGTTTGGGACTGAGTCTCCTCATGTGGATCAAAGCATTAAGGAATTAAAAAAAAAATACATACTGCATCAACAACAGCAGTTCTTCATTGTCCACGTTCCTTTTAACACTGAGTGTTTGCATAAACCTAATACATCGACGTGGAAGGAACTCCTTCATTCAGTAAATTTAACATTAAGTCACTTTTTCAGCATTGTCCAGGCTAACCTGTATTCTGAGATTAAGGGCTCAGTTCTAGAGAAATCATTCTCTGAAAGAAAAGAGAAACAAAACATGGACAAAATGGGATTGTCCAGAAGCAAAGTCAGGATTCGATCATGGAACACAGGGCTATCCTCTAACGGAGGGTCTGTGAACAAAGCTTTAGTGAACAGAAATAGTAAGCACTCCAGCTATTAATTAGGCTGGTGGAAAGGGGGAATTCTAGGAAGAGAGCAGTTTCAAGTTTACAAAACTGAAAAAATCCATACATGTATTTTTATACTCATTTACTTCATTTATGGAAGCTAAAGCTCAAAGGCAGTAGCCAAGTATGTATGTTAGCTTTCAGGACATTCTAGAGATCTATAGGTTATACCAAAGTGTACATTTCACTGTCCTTAGCCAGTGTTTTGTTTGAGTATATAACTTTTATAACTGTTTAGTTTCTATGAATATGTCTCAATATTCTTATTATGAGGTTCCATGACAATTCCACTCTATCCTTCTACATATTTCATAGGAAGTTTTAGAAAATACTGAATCCACGCATGATTTCAGGGATTCCATCAGGGGGGTTGGGATAACATTTTCTCGAATGATTCAGTTCATTAGGCTAACCAATACAGCCATTTTAAAATTCTGAAGAAGAAATTGAAACACAAAAGTTTCAGAAAATTTGAGTTAAATGTGTATCATTTCAAACAAGAAATTTCTGTCTTTCTAAATAGCAGTCTTCAGGATTTCCTCTCACACGGTATATCAACATGGTTCTTCTTCCTGATCCACAAAATAGTAAAGGATCTAATTCATCTCTGTCCATCTCTTTCTCTCTGTGTCTGTATCTCTCGGTCTCTCTCATGCACATGTGAGAGACTTACCCATTTCCCCTCTTAGCATGGCATCCAGACATCTAACATGGATGGGATGGTACCATTGCACTTCAGAGCTTTTCCAAACTCATGTTAGTCTCACCAGAAGTGCTGAGAACTTCTGCTTTCATTTCCTAAGACTGCAAAGGTCTATTCACTCTTCAAGCATAAGCTCAAATCAGCAGGAAGTCTTTCTAATTACCCCTGTCTTAATTAGTTTTTTTTCTTCTTATCATATTTAATTAATACTTTTCCTTCTTAGTACCGGGTATATCACTTATTTATTCTTGCTTCATTATTTTAGTGCTTGTTTGTCTCATAAGGTTAGTGAGCACAGGAAATATAATTACTTTGCTCACCTGTTAGTACCAACTATGAGTCCCGAAAGTAGACAACAGATCATTAAAACAAAACAAAAGAACAAACAGAACAGAACAAAAACAATAACAACAAAAAATCCTTAAGATAGGGACATCATGAGGTCAGTTACCATTGATTCCATAATATCAGGCAAAGAATTGTTCCTCATACCTTAACACAATGAATAATTTCTAACATTAAATGTTAAAACATGCCTTAACACTACTGAACTGTTCTTAATTTTTTTAGCTCACTCAAACACACACACACACACACACACACACACACACACACAAAGACATTTTGAGAAGAATAGCGAAAGGATATAAGACAAGTAAACCAATAGGAAATGAGAATAAAATAAAGAAATAAGCACAAAGTTTGTCCTTCAAGTTTTTTTGTTTGTTTGTTTGTTTGTTTTATTTATTTTTATTAATATTTTTTTTATTTTTAAATAATTTTTTTCCAGAGCCAAGGACCGAAACCAGGGCCTTGTGTTTGCTAGGCAAGCGCTCTACCACTGAGCTAAATCCCCAACCCCTATTTTTAAATAATTTTATACATTCACTTGTATCCCAGCTGTAGCCCACTCCTTCTTTCTCTCCCAATCCTCCTTACCCTCTCTCATCTCCTCCCTGCCACCTACCAAGTCCACTGAGAGGGGGTGTCCTCTCCTTCCATTTGGCCATAGCTTATCAGGTATCTTCAGGATGGTTGCAATGTCCTTATTTGTGGCCTAGCAAGGCTGCTCCTCCCTCAGGGGGGAGAGGAAGCACATGAGTTCATGTCAGAAATAGTTCCTGTCCCCTTATTAGGGAACCCACTTGGATACTGAACTACCATGGGCTATGCCTGAGCAGGTGTTGTAGGTTATATCCATGCATGGTCCTTGGTTGGATAAACAGTCTCATAGAAGACCCCTATGCTCAGATATTTGGACCTTGTGGGGCTCCCTGTCCCCTCTAGGATATACTAATTCCTCCTTCCTTCATATGATTCCCTACACTCTGCCGAAGGCTTGGTTATGGGTCTCAGCATCTGCTTTGATACATTGCTAGGTAGAGTCTTTCAGGTGCCTTCTGTGGTAGGCTACTGTCCTGTTAATTGTTTTCTCCTATTTCCAATGTCCAATGCCTTTGTCTTTCTAGATGAGGAATGATCATCTTACTCCTGGACCTCTCTCTTGTTTATCTTCTTTAGTTGTACATATTTTAGGTTTTTTTTATCCTATCATATAGGGCTATATAAGTGAGTATATACCATGTGTGTCTTTCTGATTTTGAGATACCTCACTCAGGATGATTTTTTCTAGATCCCACCATTTGCCTGCAAAATTCATGATTTCCTTGTTTTTAATTGCTGAGTAGTATTCCATTGTGTAAAAGTACCACAATTTCTGTAACCATTCCTCCATTGATGGACATCTGGATTGTTTCCAGGTTCTAGCTATTACAAATAAGGCTGCTACAAACATGGTTGAGCAAATGTCCTTATTGTATACTTGAGCATCTTTTGGATATATGCCTAGGAGTGTTATAGCTGGATCTTGAGGTAGCACTATTCCTAATTGTCTGAAAAAGCGCCAGATTGATTTCCATAGTGGTTGTACCAGTTTACATTCCCACCTGCAATGGAGGAGGGTTCCCCTTTCTCCACATCCTCTCCAGCATGTGTTATATTTTGAGTTTTTGATCTTAGCCATTCTGGTAGGTATAAGGTGAAATCTCAGGGTCGTTTTGATTTGCATCTCTCTGATTGCTAGGGATGTTGAATATCTCCTTATGTGTATCTCTGCCATTCCATATTCTTCTACAGAGAATTCTCATTAGCTCCATACTCCATTTTTTAATTGGGTTACTTGGATTATTGCCTTTTAACTTCTTTAGTTCTTTATATATTCCAGATATCAGCACTCTGTCAGATGTTGGGTTGGTGAAGATCCTTTCCCAATCTGTAGGCTGTCATTTTGTTCTAATGACAGTGTCTTTTGCTTTACAGAAGCTTTTCAGTTTCATGAGGTCCCATTTATTGACTGTTGCTCTTAGGGCCTGTGCTGATAGTGTTCTGTTCCGGAAGTTGTCTCTTGTGCCAATGAGTTCTAGTGCCTTCCCCACTTTTTCTTCTAACTGATTTAGAGTATCTGATTTTATATTGAGGTCTTTGATCCACTTGGACTTTAGTTTTGTGCAGGGTGATAAATATGGATCTAGTTTCATTTTTTTTTTGCATGTAGACATCCAGTTGGACCAGCACCATTTGTTGAAGATGCTGTCTTTATTCCATTGAATGATTTTGGCTTCTTTGTCAAAAATCAAGTATTCATAGGTGTGTAGGTTTATTTCTGGGTCTTCTATTCAGTTCCTTTGATCCACCTTTCTGTTTCTATGCCAGTACCAAGCAGTTTTTATTATTATTGCTGTGTAGTACAACTTGAGATCAGGGATGGAGATACCTCCAGAGGATCTGTTGTTGTACAGGATCATTTTGGAAATTCTGGGTTTTTTGTTTCTCCATATGAAGTTGAGAATTTTTCTTTCAAGGTCTATAAAGAATTGTGTTGGTATTTTGATGGGAATTGCATTGAATCTGTAGATTGCTTTTGGCAGAATGGCCATTTTCACTAAGTTAATCCTACCGATCCATGAGCATGGGAGATCTTTCCATCTTCTGATGTCTTCTTCGATTTCTTTCTTCAGAGACTTGAAGTTTTTTTCAAACAAGTCTTTCACCTGCTTGGTTAGAGTCACCCCAAAGTACTTTATGTTATTACTGGCTATTGTGAGGGGTGTTGCTTCCCTGATTTCTTTCTTGGCCCTTTTGTCTTTTGTATACAGGAGGGCTTCTGATCATTTTGAGTTAATTTTGTATCCAGCCACTTTGCTGAAGGTGTTTATAAGCTGAAGGAGTTCTCAGGTTGAGTTTTTGGGGTCACTCAGATATACTATCATATCATCTGCAAATAGTGATAATTTGACTTCTTCCTTTCCAATTTTTATCCCCTAAAATCTCCCTTACTTGTCTTATTGCTCTAGCTAGGACTTCAAGTACTATGTTGAAGAGATATGGAGACAATGGGCAGCCTTGCCTTGTCCCTGATTTCAGTGGGATTGTTTTAAGTTTCTCTCCATTGAGTTTGATGTTGGCTATAGGTTTGCTGTATGTTGTCTTTACTATATTTAGGTATGTTCCTTGTATCCCTGATCTCTCCAAGACTTTAAATATGAATGGGTGTTGGATTTTGTCAAAAGCTTTTTCGGCATCTAGGGAGATGACCATGTGATTTTTCTCCTTCAGTTTGTTTATGTGGTGGATTATATTGATGGATTTCTGTATGTTGAACCACCCTTGCATGCCTGGGATGAAGCCTACTTGGTCATTTTGGATGATATATTTTATGTGTTCTTGGATGTGCTTCTTGTAGTGGGATAGCATCCTTGGGTTTGGGGGGAGGGGACGCTCCGCGGGGTGGAGTGGGGGGAGGGGAGGCTCTGCAGGTCCCGGGCTTGGCAAGAGGACTCTGTGCTCAGCAGCCTGGTGTGGTGTGCAGGCTTCCCTGCTGCTGGAGGCAAGGGAAGCGCCCTACTTCATTCCCAGAGAAGTCCATGCCTGATCTAAATCTACAAGCACTCCACGCTTCTGTGGTGTCCCTTTTCCTTTAGAAAGCCCAAAAGTCCAAATTCTAGTTTTGATTGTCTCTCCACTCACCAATTTCGGAGAGTCATGTCCTCTGCCTCTCCAAAACAGTGTGCTGTGTACGCCACCATCTTGGTATTCCCGTGTCCTTCAAGTTTTAATCGGAGTCATTTTCTAATATTAAAGCATTAAATGTATCTCCATAAGGTAAAAATAACAATTTTAGCTCTGCAATTTTAACACTCATGGTCTAATTTAATTTCATATCTAACATACTTGAATTCAGAAAATCATACTTCCTACATATTCTAATAGGCAAATATAAAAATCTTCATCATAAAATGCTTACTTATATATTTTTTCTATTTTTTTCCTCAAGATTCCCCAAGAATCTCAGAGTCACCAGAAACCTGTTTCCTGTCACATCAACATGTGACACAAAATTTATTAAAGTCACTTTTGTCATATTTATTCTGTATCCTGTTGTTTTCTGTCCATACTTCTATGCCAACTCAAAGCAGATATAGTTGGAATCAATTATAGAGACTTCCTGGTAGTCTCCTGTTTACCCCATTCAGGTTTCTATGTTAACAGGGCTCTTTAGGTAAGTCATTACTGTTTATCTTACACCTGTTCTTTCCCCTTGTTGAGAAATGTATTTCCTCCTCCGTAGTCTAGGATTCCAAATCTATTAATTCTCAGAGATTTCACAAAACATACAATATTCCACAAAACATGTAAAGAAAGATACAAAACTCCTTTATTTGCCTGAAGAAGGGGAAGTTGGAGGAACAGAGCAAACATGTTTTATACTTCTGATGCATGGAATTTCAAATTGTTGTCTATTTTTCAAAAAGCTGCAATATGTAAATGAATTTCACCATCATATTCCTTACTCCAAACGTTATTCAGTTGTCAAACTTTGTATAGTCTTCTTTCTTCTTCCATTTCCTCTCTTCTTTTCAGTCTACTCCAGCATCTATTTTTCTGGCTGTCATGTGTAACTGCTACCATCTATCAAATTGGTTCTCCCCTCAGGAACTGTCTGCACAACTCAATAAGGGGGATATCTCCAAATGTGACCCTGTGGATGTTGATCCACATAATAGAAATCCTTTGGCTCATCGTTCAGAGGGAACCCAACACTCTGAACCCTGGATTTCCAACCAGAATTTAACACCATTTTTACTGTTCTCCCAATCAAGCTCTTTCAAACACGTGGAAGTTCTTTTATTCCTTTGGACAACAAATTCTCCTTTGGTGACTAGGTAAGTGTTCCCAGACAAGCCTTGCCATTGTACTCCTGGTCTAATTACTTATCCCCATTTATCCCTATCCCCTAATGAACAACATCCAAAACTAAAGGAAAGTGTCTTTAACATTGGAATAACATGAATGTACAAGAAGTATTTCATCAGTTTCACTGTATATCATTATTTTACAGGGCATTTCATATAGTTGACCCATCAGGTAAGAAATTCAGGTGACAGAAAATATTGATTCAAATGAATGAATTGTATTACATTAAGCAGTAAAGTAATAATACTTTTGAAAATGTCATTTAGGTTTTGTAAGTGCCTGTTTTTTAAGTGCCTCTTAGTTAAAACTGCAAACTGGGCATTAATCCAAGATTGTTGCAACAGAATCTTTAGGGGTGAAAGATCTAGAAATATCTTTTCCTTAATGCATCATACACTTGTTCTTTTTTTTTTTTTGTAGTTCTTTTTTTTTAATTTATTTATTTATTTTTATCAGTTACATTTTATTAACTCTGTATCCCAGCCATGTCCCGATCCCTCATTCCCTCCCAGTCCCTCCCTCCCTCCCTCATCTCCATCTTGCCCCTTTCCAAGTCCACTGATAGGGGGGACCTCCTCCCCATTCATCTGATCCTGTTTTATCAGGTATCTTCAGGACTGGCTGCAAAGCCCTCCTCTGTGGCCTAACAGGACTGTTCCTCCCTTCGGGGGTGGGGAGACCAAAGAGCCAGTCATTGAGTTCCTGTTAGAAATAGTCTCTGTTCCCCTCACTTTGGGAAACCAATTGGTTACTGAGCTACCACAGGCTACATCTGAGTGGAGGTTCTAGGTTATATCCATACATGGTCCTTGGTTGAATGTCAGTCTCAGAAAAGACCCTGTGCCCAGATATATTTGGTCCTTGTGGAGCTCCTATCCTTTCCAGATTAGACTAACTCCCCTTCTTTCTTATGATTCCCTGTACTCTGCCAAAGGTTTGGTCATGAGTCTTTGCTTTGAAAACACTGCTAGTTAGAGTCTTTCAGATGCGCTCAGTAGACTCCTGTCATACGTTCAATGCACATCCCATCTGTCTTTCTAAATGAGGATTGATCATCTTACCCCATGTCCACTCAATTGATTATCTTTTTTAGGTGTATAGATTTCATTATGTTTATCATATCTTATAGATCTATATAAGTGAGTATATCCCATGTTTGTCTTTCTCCTTCTGGGATATTTCACTCAGAATGATCTTTTCTAGATCCCACCATTTGCCTGCAAATTTCATGATTTCCTCCTTTTTGATTGCTGAGTAGTATTCCATTGTATAAAAATACCACAATTTCTGTACCCATTCCTCCGTTGATGGACATCTGGGTTGTTTCCAGGTTCTGGCTATTACAAATAGAGCTGCTATAAACATGATTGAGCAAGTGTCCTTTTTGTGTACTTGAACAAACTTTGGGTATATACCTAGCAGTGGTATAGCTGGGTCTGGAGGAAGCACTATTCCTATTTGTCTTAGAAAGCGCCAGATATCTTTCCAGAGTGGTTGTACCAGTTTACATTCCCACCAGCAGTGGAGGAGGGTTCCCCTTTCTCCACATCCTCTCCAGCATGTGTTATCGCTTGAGTTTTTCATCTTGGCCATTCTGATGGGTGTAAGGTGATATCTCAGGGTCGTTTTGATTTGCATTTCCCTGATGGCTAATGAGGATGAGCATTTCTTTAAGTGTTTTTCTGCCATTCGATATTCCTCTGTCGAGAATTCTCTGTTTAGCTCTGTTCCCCCTTCACAATAGCCACTAATAACATAAAGTACCTTGGTGTGACTCTAACCAAGCAAGTGAAAGACCTGTTTGAGAAAAACTTCAAGTCTCTGAAGAAAGAAATCGAAGAAGATATCAGAAGATGGAAAGATCTCCCGTGCTCATGGATTGGTAGGATTAACATTGTGAAAATGGCCATACTGCCAAAAGCAATCTACAGATTCAATGCAATTCCCATCAAAATACCAACTCAATTCTTTACAGACCTTGAAAAAAAGATTCTCAGCTTCATATGGAGAAACAAAAAACCCAGAATCTCCAAAACGATCCTGTACAACAACAGATCATCTGGAGGTATCTCCATTCCTGATCTCAAGCTGTACTACAGGGCAACAGTAATAAAAACTGCATGGTATTGGCATAGAAACAGAAAGGAGGATCAATGGAACCGCATAGAAGACCCAGAACTAAATCCACACACCTATGAATACTCGATATTCGACAAAGAAGCCAATTCCATTCAATGGAAAAAAGACAGCATCTTCAACAAATGGTGCTGGACCAACTGGATGTCTACATGCAGAAAAATGAAAATAGATCCATATTTATCACCCTGCACAAAACTAAAGTCAAAGTGGATCAAGGACCTCAACATAAAACCAGATACCCTAAATCAATTGGAAAAAAAAGTGGGGAACAGCCTAGAACTCATTGTCACAGGAGACAACTTCCTGAACAGAACACTAACAGCACAGGCTCTAAGAGCAACAATCAATAAATGGGACCTCATGAAACTGAAAAGTTTCTGTAAAGCAAAGGATACCATCATCAAAACAAAACGACTGCCTACAGATTGGGAAAGAATCTTCACTAACCCTTTATCTGACAGAGGACTAATATCCAGTATATACAAAGAACTAAAGAAGCTGAAAAGCAGCAAACCAAGTAATCCAATTAAAAAATGGGGAACAGAGCTAAACATACACTTGTTCTTAATGGGTAATTTTACAGACAAAGTTAAAATGGTCATTTTTCAGAATATGTACAAAATAGTATACAAGCTGTATTAATTGAAAGAGACTTTTGGCTCTGATATTGCAGATATAAGAATAAAATTAATGATTTCTACACCATTTCAATCTAGTGTAAAGGTTATACCAAACAGTCTGAGATAGAGAAGCTGAAAATGTAGGTTCTGAGCAACACTGAATTGGTCACTCTAACAGTAATCTTAGGCTCCAAGCATGGATGCAAAATGGAGAACCATAAACTGACTGAACCTGTTATGAAAGACAGTATGAAAGAACTTCCAGGACGCATGAGCTATTTTAACCTAGAGGTTGAAATCTATCTTAATTTTGTGTAGTTATGTTACCATATAAGAATTGTGAGATTTCCACACATTGCTGCCTTCAAGTATGAATATGTTGATTTTTGCTCTTTTTTTTGGATTGCTTCATCAAGCCTGGCTTGCCTTCCATTCAAGTTACTACAGTAACTAAAATGTTAATATTTCTTACTCTGGATTATAATTCTATGCTTAGTAGACTCAATACATAAGCAACATTGAATGAGACTTGTTGAATTAAATAAATATGTACACACATATATGTATATATATGCAATTCATCCTAACCCTAGAGGCCAAAGCATGAAGTGAAAACACCAACCTGGAGTTGAATTTCCACATTTCTTGCTTGAATTTGGATGGATTAATAACCTCACAGGATAAGGCTAGCCTAATTTATGAGATGACTCCAGCTCTAAAACAAATATTTGACAATATTCCGCCATTGTCCTTCACTGAAAATACTTATCTCTTCCAATTTTCTGACAGCTCTAAAAACACTTTGCATTAAACCTTAAAGCACTTAGCATCTGTTGTTTCCATCCTGAGTGTGAGCCAAAGCATACGCTGTAGATATCAGTTTGCCTCTTTGGGTCACAGCTATTTCATTATCATGGTGAATGCAGAAAGCTCTAGCTGTCTCTCACCAGCTTCTCCTGGGACCGATTACAGGAGGTATGCTTTGATGCTTTGGAAGACGTCCCTTCACATCTGCCTAAATTGGGTAGATATGATCATTAGCAGCCATTATATCTAATCAACATTTACTACTTATTAAAATAATACATTGTAGTATAAAAAGGGAAGCAACAAACTGATGTCGAATGCCATTTTTTTTAATAAATCTTCAGGAACAGAAAATGTGTAATGCTTTGAAATAAGGCCTTGAAGAAAATGTGTTTTGAAGTTTGGCATTACCTTTCCACATGTGGTCTTCACAACACAAGACAAACGGATGTACTAGGTTCCAACGACAGTACTGTTAGAGAGAATTTACTCAGCCACTAGAATGTAGAATTAAATAACTTTAACCTCTCAATTCCAGGCAAAGCAAGTTAATGTTTTCCGAAGAATAAAATACAACTATTTCAACCCCCCAAACCAGTGTTTAGATGTTATTTTAAGGATTTTTATATATGAAATTAGCTAATCCATTACTATGTGGTCATACTTGGAAGGGTATGGTTGCTTTAATCTCCAAGCTCTATGTGTAACCTCACTTGTGTTATCAGTGAATAATAATTCCCAGTATCTAAACAACTCTGCGGTGGTTTGAGTGAAAAATGTCCTCCAGAGGCTCATGTTTGTAAGCAGGAGCTCAAGGCCCCCAACTGGAGACACTGTTTGGCTCTAGGAAATATGTCACCGTGGACAGGATTGGAGGGTTTATAGCTTTGCCCACTTCAAGTTCTCTCCACGTGTCTTGTGCTTACTGTTGCAGATTTGGTCTCTCAGCTTCCTACTCTCATCTTCTGCTGGCATGCTACCTTTATCAGGGCATTCTCTGTGGAACTGTAACCAAAGATAATTATTTCCTCCATCAGTCATTTTCTTTTAATTGAGAGATTTTACTTGTGATTTTTCATAATTTGTACATGTAATCTAGAAAGTTTTAGCACTTGATAGTGTTTGATCAGTCTTGTTCATATACACAAACCAGGTAATTTGCCATGTACTAGACATGAGAAAAGTATCATAACTATATCTAGCAAATGGATTATCTGGAACATATGATACAATGAATACTGTTTTTGATTGGTTCAGAATGGGCAAAAGCTTTTCTTTAGATATGGAGTAGTCTTAAAAGAGCATTTAATATCCACCATTTGCCTGCAAATTTCATGATTTTCTTGTTTTAATACCTGAGTAGTATTCCATTGTGTAAATGTACCACAATTTCTGTATCCATTCCTCCATTGAGGGGCATTTAGGTTGTTTCCAGCTTCTGGCTATTATGAATAGAGCTGCTACAAACATGGTTAAGCAAATGTCCTTGTTATATAGTAGAGCATTTTTCTGATATATGCCTAGTAGTGGTATAGCTGGATCTTGAGGTAGCACTATTCCCAGTTTTCTGAGAAAGCACCAGATTGGTTTCCAAAGTGGTTGTACAATTTTACATTCCCACCAGCAAAGGAGGAGGGTTCCCCTTTCTCCACATCCTCTCCAGCATGTGTTGTCACTTGAGATTTTTTATCTTAGCCATTCTGAGAGAAGCAACCCAGAAGCAGAAAGACACACGTGGTATATACTCACTCATAAGTGGATATTAGCCTTGTAATGCGGGATAAACATACTAAAATCTATGCTCCTAAAGAAGCTAAACAAGGAAGACCCTAGGGAAGACACTCAATCCCCATTCAATAGACATTAGAAACAGGAGAAGACAGACAGGAGCCTACTATAGACGGTCTCTGAAAGACTCTACTGATTGAGGTATCAAAGCAGAGGTATCAAGGCTGAGACTCAAAGCAAACTTTGGTGCAGGGAATCTTTTGGAAGAAGGAGAAGATAGAAAGACACTGGTTTGGGGTGGGGGTTGAAAGAGTTGTATTTTATTTTTCAGAAAATATTAACTTCCTTTGCCTGGAATTGAGAGTTTAAAAGTTACTAAATTCTGCATTCTAATGGCTGAGTAAATTCTCTCTAATAGTGCTGTGTTTGGAATACAGTACATCCTTTTGTTTTGTGTTGTGAAGACTACATGTGGAAATCTAATAGACTTCAAAACTGGCAGGACACATTTTTTTCAAGACCTTATTTTAAAGCACTACACATTTTCTGTTCTTGAAGATTTATTCAAAAAATGACATTATATATTACTTTGTTATTTCCATTTTATCCTATTAATGTATTTTAATAAATAGTAAATTTTGATTAGATATAATGACTGCTAATGATCATATCTGTTTGACACCCTAATGGGTAGAGTCTTTCAGAGGCACCCTGTGGAAGGCTCCTTTCCTGTTCCCTGCTTCTCCTACTTCTGATGTCTATCCTGTTTGCCTAGTTGAATGAGGATTAAGTCTCTTCCATAGGGTCCTTGTTTTTTAGCTTCTTTAGGACTATAGATTTTAGTATGTTTATTCTATATTAGATGGCTAATATCCACAGTGAGTGTATACCATGTGTGTCTTTCTGCTTCTGGGATACCTCACTCAGGATGATCATTTCTAGATCCCACTTTTTTTCTGTAAATTTCATGATTTCCTTGTTTTTAATAGCTGAGTAGTATTCCATTGTGTAAATGTACCACAATTTCTGTATCCATCCCCCTGTTGAGGAACATCTTGGTTGTTTCCAGCTTCTAGCTATTACAAATAAAGCTGCTATGAACATGGTTGAGCAAATGTCCTTGTTGTCTGGTTGAACATCCTTTGTATATATGCCCAGGAGTGGCATAGCTGGATCTTGAGGTATCACTTTTCCTAATTGTCTGAGAACGTGCCAGATTGATTATCAAAGTGGTTGTATAAGGTTACATTTCCACCAGCATAAGTCATTTGTGATCGTGCTGTTTTTTTATTTAATTTATTTATAATGTAGTTTTTGAGATAATAATGTATTTGCACCATTTCTTTCTCCCATTTCTGCATCTAAGCGCTTCCATGTACCACCAGTCCATGATATTTTTAAAACTCTGCTTCTTTTTCTTTAATATATATATATATATATATCAATTATATATATACATACATTTCTAAATACATATATATGTAGATATTCATAAATACAACCTACTCCATTTGCATAATAATTCTTACCTTACATGTTTTTAGGGTTGTCCATTGAGTATTGGAAAACAGAAGACTCAAAGCAACAAAGGATGCTGCTTCTGTTTCCTTGGCTAAAGTAGATCACATAATAATTTCAGTGTTTCAAAACCACACGGTTCTATTCTCTGACAGACACTGTTTAATTATTTGCAAATATTGAGTGCTAACACAACTTTAGACAAAAGAATAAGATCACATGTCCAGGACTTCCAGAAGCATGCCCTACCATTGTGATTTTAAGCATATTACTAAAATTTTCATGCCTCCATTTAATTTAAAAATATTTTCATTATTTGTATCTCTTTCTTTCCCTCTCTCTTTGTCTCTTTCTCTGTGTGTGTGTGTGTGTGTGAGAGAGAGAGAGAGAGAGAGAGAGAGAGAGAGAGAGAGACTGTGCGTGGGTGTGGGTGTGGCTGGGTGTGTGTGGGTGTGTGAATACCATATATGAATGTGTGCCTGTGGAGCCCAGAAGAAAATATTGGATCCATTGGAGCTGGGCTAAAAGGCAGTTGGGCTTCCTGACGTCAGTGCTAGGAGCTGAATTGGTCCTCTGGGGGTACAGAGGGTGATCAAAACTGCTGAGCTATCTTCTTGTTCTTAATTTTTAAATTAATAAAGAGAACTAATCAAAAATATGTACCTTATAAATATTTCTCAGAATTACTGATATAACACAGCATTTACTTACAAAGTACTTCTCAGATGTTTTGGATTCCTACCATGGTATACCTGAGCTACATATTCCAAAGAATTCTTATGCAAGCCTCAGCTTTGGGTCTGTAAACCAGAGCAATTGCATTACATAGACATTTATTCTCAATTATTTCATATTTCCTTGACTATTTTATATCAGCTCCCACTAAGCTCCTATAATTATTCATTTTATCTGCCAAAAAGATAATCACAAAATTCATGAAAGAAATTGATAATTTAACATGATTGTTGCTACTTACAATTTAAAATCATGATTTCATAAGAAATTAAATAATTTATGTTATTGCAATTGTTTTCATCTGAAACTATAGTTAATGTTGTATCAATAGTACAGGCCTTGTATTTCATGTATATTTTTTAGAGAAAACAAAATTAAGAGCATATTATATCACTATATTAAACTCAAATTATTGTTTCCAATATAGTCATTGATTTTGCTATGTTATGATTTATATTTTATTGGACTATATAGAAGCCATTAAATTTTCACACAGAGCAGACTAAGGAGTTATCAAACGTGTAAATTTAAGAAAGAAAGCTGAAGGCTGTGACAGGATTCTGTCTAAACAGACAAAAGCAAAAGTCCCCATTCTGTTCTCAGCTCTTACTGCAGCAGTTCTTAACCTGTGAGTAGACCCGTTTGGGGTGGGTTCAAATGAACCTGTCATAGGGTCACCTAAGACCATCAGAAAACATAGATTCCTGATAGTAGTAAAATTACAGTTATAAAGTAGCAATGAAATGATTTTATGGGTAGGGATCAGCACAACATAAGAAACTATATTAAAGAGCCCCAGTGTTAGGAAGGTTGAGAACCACTGCTTTATTGCATGTCTATGAAGAGTTTGACATATTCAGTCCATGTCAAAATATCAGCTCCAATCCCTAAAATAAGTAAAAACAAAGCAATATCAATTAATATAATTAGCTGAATTTGATATCTAAGCATTTTTTAATTTTTATTTAATTTTATTTTTAAGTACACGTTATTCACTTTGTATCCCCCTGTAGTTCCCTCCCTCCTCCCCTCCCAATTCCTCCCTTCCCCCCCCTTCTCCATGCATGCCCATCCCCAAGTCCACTGGTAGGGGAGGGTTTCTTTTCCTTCCTTCTGATTTACTCTGTTAGGTCTCATCAGGAGTGGCTGCATTGTCTTCCTCTGTGGCCTGGTAAGGCTGCTCCCCACTCAGGGGGAGGTGATCAAAGAGCAGGCCAATCAGTTCATGTCAGAAGTAGTCCTGTTCCCATTACTACGGGACCCACTTGGACACTGAACTACCATGGGCTACATCTGTGCAGGGGTTCTAGTTATCTCCATGCACGGTCCTTGGTTGGAGTATGAGTCTCAGGAAAGACCCCTCCCTGTGCTCAAATTTTTTGGATCTGTTGCTTGTGGAGCTCCTGTCCTTTCCAGATCTTACTATTTCCCACTTCTTTCATAAGATTCCTTGCATTCTGCCCAAAGTTTGGCCATAAGTCTCAACATCTGCTTTGATAGTCCTGCAGGGCAGAGCCTTTCAGAGGCCCTCTGTGGGAGGCTCCTAACTTGTTTCCTGTTTTCTTCTTCTTCTGATGTCCATCCTCTTTGCCTTTTGGGATGGGGATTGAGCATTTTTGCCAGAGTCCTCCGTCTAGATTAGTATCTTTAGGTGTACAGATTGTAGTAGGTTTATACTATATTATATGTCTATGTGAGTGAGTATATACCGTGTGTGTCACTCTGGAAATCTGGTGCTTTCTCAGACAACTAGGAAGAGCGCTTCCTCAAGATCCAGCTATACGACTCCTAAGCATATATCCAAAAGAGGCTCAAGTACACAATAAGGACATTTGCTCAACCATGTTTGTACCAGCTTTATTTGTAATAGCCAGAAGCTGGAATCAACCCAGATGCCCCTCAACTGAAGAATGGATACAGAAATTGTGGTGCATCTACACAGTGGAATATTACTCAGTAATGAAAAACAAGGAAATCATGAAATTTGCAGGTAAATGGTGGGATCTGGAAAGGATCATCCTGAGTGAGCTATCCAGAAGCAGAAAGACACACATGGTATATACTCACTCATATATACATATAATATAGGATAAATCTAAGCATTTTAAACTAAAAGTCTTTTGCTTTAAATTCAATTAGGGGGGCTACAGAGATGGCACAGCAATAAGAGCATTGGATGCTCTTCCAGAAGTCCTGGCTTTAATTCCAAGAGCCTATGTGTGGCACACAACCTTCAATAACTATTCCAGGGCTCTGTGATGGTGTGGATAAGAATGGCCCCCATAGGCTCATATATTTTCCTGCTGAGTCCCCAGTTGATGCACTACTTGAAGACTATTAGGAGGTGTGGCCTTGTTTGAGTAGGCATAGCCTTGTTGCAATAGCTACATCACAAGCCCCCAGGGCCAAGTCGTTTTGTTGCGGTGGTGGTTTTGGTTTTTATGTTGTTTTGTTTTATTTATTCTGTTGCTCTCCTTTTGGAGCTCCTCTCCCTTCCAGGTCTTTCTATCTCCCCTTTCTTTTGTAAAATTCCATGCATTATGACCAAATTTGGCAATGAGTCTCTCAGCCTCTGTTTCGATATCTTGACCAGTAGAGTCCTTCAGAGGTCCTCTGTGGTCGGCTCCTGTCCTGTTCCCTGTCTTCTCCTGCTTCTATCACATTTGCCCTTCTGAAGCAGGACTGAGCATCTCCCCTAGGGTATTCCTTCTTTTTTCTGTTCTTTAGGAGTATAGATTTTAGTGTGTTTATCCTATAGTCTGCATCTAATAACCACTTATGAGTGAGTATATACCACGTGTATCTTTCTATTTCTGGGATACTTCACTCAAGACGATCTTTTCTTATTCCCACCATTTGCCTGCAGATTTCATGATTTCCTTGTTTTCAATAATTGAGTAGTATTCCATTGTGAAAATGTACCACAATTTCTGTATCCACTCCTTTGTCCAGATTCTGGCTGTTACAAATAGAGCTACAGTAGAGCTATTGTAGTTGTTTCCTGCTACATACATGGTTGAGCAAATGTCTTTGTTGTATAGTCTCTCCACCATTCGATATTCCTCTGTTGAGAATTCTATTTAACTCTGTGCCCCATTTTTAATTAGATTATTTGATTTTTAATTTTTTTTGGTTTTTAATTTCTTGAATTCTTTATTCTGGATATTAACCCTCTGGTAGATGTAGGATTGGTGAAGATCTTTTTCCAGTCTGTAGCCTGTTGTTTTGGTTTGCTGATAGTGTCCTCTGCTTTATAGAAGTTTTTCCGTTTCATGAGGTCTTATTTATTGATTGTTGATCTTAGAGCCTGTGCTGTTGGTGTTCTGTCTAGGAAGTTGTCTCCTGTGACAATGTGTTCAAGGCTCTTCCGCACTTTTTCTTCTAACAAATTTATTGTGTCTAGTTTCATGTTGAGGTCTTTGATCCACTTGGACTTTATTTTTGTGCAGAATGGTAATTATCTATCGATTTGCATTTTTCTGCAGAAAAGTGACCCCTAAAGTGAGATTGGGGACACTATACTTTATACCTGGGCTTCTAGGGGTTTCTTTGTGTCAGTTCCTAGACCAGAAAGTTAGATGCCAATAAGCCTGTTTGCTGACCTTCATACACCATCCATCGCTACACTCATCTACCTTTCAAAGATAAAATGACACAATTTTTATAACAAAGTCTTTTTTGGAGAGATGGTTTAGATATGAAAGGAGGTGACTGTTATTCTAGAGGATCCAAGTTGCAGGATTGTTCCCCAGTTTTCACGTGGCTGCTAAAAAATACTATATGTATTTCCAATGTCAAGGGTTCCAATACCCTTCTGGTCTTCATGGGTACATACATATGATGCACAAATATACGTACTGGCACAGCAGGTATACAATTTTTTTAAATAATAAAATAAGAAGGGATCCATACATTTTATATTTCCTTGCCATTCTACCTGTTATTTTTTATATTTAATTTAACTATCTTTAAAACTTTGGCTTTTTGTGCAAATTTATGGATAATAATACTGAAAAAAAGATTCTAGTATACATAACCCACTTATTTATCTGCCTAGTGAGGAAGGTTAAAAGTACTATATTTTAAAGACTAAATTATAGCACTGGATTAAGAAATGTGTGTGTGTTTCTGTATGTATCTGTCTGTGTCTCTGTGTGTCTCCGTGTGTCTGTGTGTTTATGTATGTATGTATTTGCATGTACCTATCTGTGTCTTTGTGAATGTATCTGTATCTGTGTCTGTGTGTATCTATGAGTGTTTGTGTGTGTGTCTGTATCTGTGTATCTCTATGTGTGACTGTGTTTTTGTCTGTGTATTTGTATGTGTGCCTGTGTGTATGTGCATGAATAATCACTAGGCTGTCAATTAACAGAGCCTAATCAAAGATACAGCCAGTTCTTTTCAGTCTTCAAATTCAAACAATGCATACAAGCCCTAACTTTTAAATAGGCTGCAATGGGCTTCCTAAAATTTAAGACCAATAAAGACTACCCTATAAGAGATATGGCTGGGTATGTATAATTACATTTATTTATTGAAAGGAAGGCATTCAATTCAGAAGATATTCAAAAGCAGTTAAAGTCATTAGCCTAGTGCAAAACAATTGTGCCAAATTAAAGATAGCTATATCTATTGTCTATTCTAATTACTGATCAATGCAAGTAGTACACAGACTCTAATAACAAAGAAATATAAAAATGATGGAGGCAGTTCTATTGTGTTATTTATATGCCTAGTGGTTCCTTTAATAATTTAAGATGTTGAAAACTAAACCACCCAGGTATACATTTATTCATCATTTGCATATATGAAGTTCTGGCCAAAACACCAAGAAACTACAATGAAGATTAGAAAACAGTTTCTTCAAATATTGTTTTATAACAAGAATAACAACAATGATATAATAATAATAATAATAATAATAATAAATCATACCTAAAAGATTGTCTAGCTAGACACTTCATTTTGGAGCCAATGAATCTCAGATAAGGACAGGACCTTGGCACTAGCTCTGAAAATAATTATTATAGACATTTTTCTCTGGCTGTGAAATATGCTAGTCCTATTTTTTAATTAATTTTTTTGGTATTAGTTTCAGTTTATTAACTTTGTATCCCAGCTGTAGCCCACTCCCTCATTCCCTCCCAATCCCACCCTCCCTCCCTCTTCACCTCCCTGCCCCTTTTCAAGTCCACTGATAGGGGAACTCCTCTTCCTTTTCCATCTAACTCTAGCTTATCGTGTATCTTCAGGACTGGCTGCAATGTCCTCCTCTGTGGCCTAGCAAGTCTGCTCCTCCCTCGGGGAGGTAAGGTGGGAGAATGCAGGAGGAGGTCAAAGAGCCAGCCATTGAGTTCAAGTCAGAAATAGTGCCTGTTCCCCTTACTAGGAAAACCCACTTGAAACCTGAGTTACCACGGGCTACATCCAAGCAGGGGTTCTAGGTTACATACTCCTCATTTTTTTAAAGAGAAAAAAAAAATGAACAGTAAAACAGAGACATCATGCTCCCAACAACAGAATGATGCTGGAAATACCATCTTCAATATTTCGACATCTGTGTGGGCATCAAGAACTGAGGGGAAAAGGGGGTGAGGGGAACGGAGCCCACATAGAATCCCGGAACTCAGACTCCAGAGACCAGAGTCAAATGTGCAGATCTAACTTTATTGTCCAGTATAATAGCTCTTAAATAATAGAAAGCCCAATCAGACCATCTCATGCTAATCTCAAAAACTAGTAACAGTAATTAGGTTGGTGCGACTATAAGGAAATGTGGGAGATGGAGGTGGAGCATGGTCCTCTTAGGAGCCTTCCATAAGGAACGGGGAAGCAGCCACTGCCCTAGTCTCGGATACATTTTGAGACTTGACTAGTGCGCTAGGAGACCCGAATAGATCATCAGGACCTTTCAGAAGTCGTCGGGAGTCACTGACGCTTCATGCGCTATTCCCTATGGACTTCAAAAGCCTTACCTCAACATTCCCCACAAATTTGCATCTACACTGAGAAAAACATAAACTGTAAACTGTATGATTCCGACTCAAGTTCACCAATGAGAGGTGGTTCTGAAAGACTTAGAAGGTCAAATGCTAGAGAAGTTGCTCTTCTCCTGTGGGGCGTATGGTCTGACATGTTGGCATTGATAGATGGAAACAAAGGCGCTCCTTTTGGTTTAGAATGTGAGACTCACTTGGTGCTTTAGCTATCTGAGACCTCAGCTTCCTGAACTTATAGATTTCTTAAGAAGAGCCTGTGTGATCTTTCACCTTTTCTCCATCCTCAATTGGTTAGGTAAGGCTGTATTTTCTTTTATTAGACAGCCTCCTCCTGTATGCAACTAGAATGGCTTCCTGAAGAAACCATGATCATTTGTAATGGGACATTACATAGCATTACAGGGAGAATCAAAACTGAAGACACATACTTCATGCCCTTGAAACTGTGTCTAACCAGTGGAAAGCAGGAAGCTAAGAAATGAGCAGATGGACTCTCATATTCAGTTATAATGTTCTTCATGTTTACTTGCTTCACTGTGGTGAATAATTTTCATGCAAGTCTTATAGCAAAATCACCACAGAGATGGAAATACTGTGTTTTGAACATGCTCACAGAATGTCAAATATTAGAAATTTAATTCCCAAAAGTACTTGTTGATTGACTATGAGACTCCTGAAGTGTGGTTGGAGATATAAAGGCTATCAAGAAGAGAGTGCTAGTGGCATTATAAGAAGGAAGAGCAGAATTTTGCCTTGCCATGTGACTCCCTATGCTGTGTTATGAGTTAGCAAGAAGGTCCCTGATAGTCGTTGGTGACATATCTTTCTACATCTTAAAGCCCACGTTATATTTTCTTTATAAACTGCCAAATACTATATATTATAGCAGAGCAAAGAGATAGAAAAGAACACTGGATGCAAAGGAATGACACATTCATGCTAAGAAATGGGTCCTTTAGTGTTTGCATACTTATTACTAAACTAGCAATTGCCTGTATAGATTTAAGTATATAATGACACATTGGCTGAAGTATGTCTGCAGTGTGTATGTACATATACAAACCTGATCTTTAAAACCATCTTACAACTCTGAAGTCTGAAGATGGTCACGAGAGGATGTTAGCAATGTGTATGCTTATATATGTGTGCTCACATGTGAGCTTTTATGTGTGCATGTACACATAGATATCTAACCATTTTTTCTGAAAGGTGATATTATGAATCCTTAGTATAACCTAGCTCTAAACTTAGATGCAACAATAACTTTATGATTCTTTCTCTTGGTCAAGTTCCACATTACATAATTTTTCACACTATGCTGGTCCCTAAACACAATTTACTTAAGATTTTGTTTTTAATAAAGTCTGTTTGGTTTTTTTTTACTAGATGGCCTTCATTTCTCTATATTAAACAATCTACTACACACACACAGAAACAAAAACTATGAAAATTATGGAATACTCAAAGTGAGAGAAATGATCTTCTTTAGAAAACAGGACATCAATTGTTTATTTGATATTAAATGGTTATTCCTGAAAACATACATACAAGTAACATTATACAGACTGAGCAGGTTGTGCATAAACATATACATACATATAACAAAGATTAGTGAAAAATAGACTATGATTTGAAGGAGAGTAATGATCGTGGCATGGGAGAATTTGGAGGGAGAAAAGGGAAAGGGGAACTGATGTAGTTATATTAGTCTCAAAAATTAAAAGTACATATATACATATATATGCATGTTATAAAGAAGTTTGGTTGTGTGTCTATAAACACAACTTATTCTTTTTCGTTCAGTTTTCTCAAGATAGCAGAGAATGAAATCCTACATGATAAGTTTTTAACTGAAGACAACAAGGTGTGAAAAGAAACAGATGAAAATAATTTAACAACAACAACAAACAAACATTTGAAAGGACTATACCTAGCATGGAGTGGTCCTAGAAATCTGGGGTGAATAAACAGAGAACTGAAACACAAACACATGTCCAGAAAAGTTGGAGTCAGATGTGCTGTATCCATTCTGATGAGTTGACACCAACAACACAACAAACCAGAACCTCTGTGCATTTATTAGGAACAACAAAGAGGGGCGGAGTCAGTCATTCTCAGTAGAAGGGCTGTGTAAGTGAGCAGCCACCAACCATAAACATCCCAGAGGAGGGAGCTGTAGTTGTTAGTTTCCTCACAGACTGGTCAATTGTTCATAAGTACTCACACTTTCACACAAATCCAACATTTGCACTTGGACAATAAGAAGGCTTTGCCTCTGGGCCTGACCCAAGAGAAAGATTTCACTAATTTCTGATGGGACTGAGGCTTTGCTTCTTGACATGACCAGCTGTCAAACAATGCACATTCACTCAGAACTTCCCTCCCTCAGGTGTTGACCCACATAAAACTGACTTCCTACATAAAAATGATTTGAGTGATTGTAACAATTGGGTCATCTAATTCTAAACCTACTCCTTTTTTTTTTGACATTCCATGTTTTTTTTTTTTTTTTTTTTCTGTGCCATTGGTGGGTAGCTCTGGTGTTAGCAGCAGTATGTGTGCTGAAGCAGGGCTGATAAAAAGCAGAGCTGAGCCTATGTTCAGAAAGATCCATGTGCATCCCGTGTGCTGCAACAATTCATTCCCTGGTCACTGACACGAGTGTCAAGCAAAGAAATGAATGTTTCCTCAGCTCAGAAACCTTTGTGCCTAGTACAAACCGTGGCATACATTAGGCATCTGGTGATTTATTTTGAAAATCTAGTTGCATCTGCAGCTTCCACTTATATGTCCATCTAGTTACTAAGACTCTGAATTTGTTTCCTTATCTGTAAAGTGCAGAGTTGAGATGCGGCGATATCTGAGACTATTGCCAGCTCACATATTTCATTCCTATCTTGGAGGCCTAATAGCAGTTTTATTACCCTCAGAGAAAATAACATGCCTGCAGTTTAGTCAGCAGTTTAGGAAGTCTTGTTTCCAGGATGCATGTAAGGCTGTTTGACTAGAGGTTAGTCAAGACTTGCATACAGCCAAGGTTCTGCTACCACCTGACTCCAGCATAAGCTTTAGAAAATCATTTTATAACTTAGCAAACTAAGAGTCCTAAAAATAGTATGGAAATAAAACCAGAGGCCACACACACACACACACAATTTGTAAATTATGTATGTGTTCATACATGTTTCTACTCAAGTAGAAGAAGATTCAGTAGAGAATTACCACTAGTTAGAATTATCAATTGTAGAGATACAAAATGAGTTATTTGAAACTGATTTGATCAGTCATTTTAAAACTTGTCCTTGACATTAATACATTATGCCATCTTCTTCTTGTTGCATATATTTTCTTGCATTTTCCAAGTGAACAAAGTATTATACAAAGGATTCTATTCTCTTGAGATCACTTAAACAAAACCTCTTTGAGGTTAAGGTAGACATGCTATGAAATGAGTTTTTTAATAAGAACTATAATAGTAACAAATCTCATTTAGTTACCTTGGACTTCTTTAGTATCATCTAAGTTGACAGCCAGGATACCAAACCTCCAAGACTGTTAGAAACAAATGCTTCCTAAATCTCACTGAGCTTTGGTATTATAATTCCCCAATAATATAGTCAATGTAGAATATCTCAATATAATCAATTACTTTTTCACATGGTGAGCCTAATAGTCTATGTGTTACAGGTATTTTCATTGTAATATGCTGCGACTAAACTCTAGGCTTTCTGTATTTGTAGGGTATTTGGGATAGAAAGAACATTATATAAAATTCATATTAACTCTTCAGAACAATAAGTTGGGATATTGACCTTAATGTTTATTTTCTTCCTTCAGCAGGACAGACTTCGGCCTCTTCCCTTGTTCTCGCCTCTTCTGGCTTGAAATTTTCCTATTTCTTTGAATTCTCACCTGTTTCTATTTTATTTTACATGTATATGCTACAAGAGGATGATGGGGCCTGGAGGGAGGTGTCTCCCTTTCCCTTGGAGGTAGGAGGGCAGATGACTGGGGGTGGACATCTGATGTCTGGAGAAGATCCCCTTCCTGGTTAGTAAACAGCCTCCTCCTTATTGTGTCCTCACCTTACAGAAAGAGTAAGAAAGATCTCTAAAGTCTGCTTTATAATTGATCTACTCACACTCAAGAGAGTTAATCACCTCTAGAAGGTTCCACTTCAACCAACAGTCAAAAAAAGAAAGAAAAAAGAAAGAAAGAAAAATCCACAATGAATACAAAACATCTCAAAGATGGCATGTGTGAGTTCAATTATTAACTGATTTTTAAAGTGAATAGTATAAGGCATACCAATCTTTAAAAAACTGAGCAACAGAACCAAAAAAAATCTGAGCACAGGGGTATTTTCTGAGACTGATACTCCACACAAGGACTATGCATGGAGATAACCTAGAATCCCTGCACAGAAGTAGCCCATGGCAGCTCAGTCTCCAAGAGTGCTCTCCAGTAATAGGAACAGGGACCATCTCTGACATGAACTCATGGGCTGGCTCTTTGATCACCTCCATCTGAGGTGGAAGCAGCCTTACCAGTCCACAGAGGAAGACAAAGAAGACAGTCCTGATGAGACCTGATAGATTAGGGTCAGATGGAAGGGAAGGAGAACCTCCCATATCATTGGACTGGGGGAGGGGCATAGGAGAAAAAGAGGGAGGGAAGATGAGATTAGAAGGGGATGAGGAAGGGGGCTACAGCTGGGATACAAAGTGAATAAACTGTAATTAATAAAAATAAAATAAAATAAATTTAAAAAGTAAAAGAAAAAAACAGGCTGTGAAAATGGAATAAAAAGATGAAACTAGTTATCTAGTATGAATCCATCTTAAATAGAAATTTCAAATAACAAAAGACATGAAGAAAAATAATTTGTAAGAATATTACTAATAGAAAGATAGGATTGTAATATGACTTTGAGAAAAGGGAGTTCAAAAGTTCAAGGATTATTATCAGGAATAATGATAAGGAAAAATAATAACTAATGTGTTCATAAGCTCCTAAATACAGAGGAAAGAATTTGAGGAGAAAAGTTATTGAAAAGATACACAGACAAGCATAAGTTGCATTGCACTTAATAAAGTAAACATTTTTGTATTCTAAAGTATAGTTAAGTTAGTCAGGAACTATCCTTGAAAAGAGTATTATTGGGAGTTGCTCCAGGTAAGTGTTATTAAAGAATTCATTAGAGAAAGAACATTAAGAAATGTATCATCTCCTTCTTCTCAGTCAAGAAGGCCTAAATACTGATTTTTTTTTCCAACAGTAATTATAATTTTAGAAAACCTCAATAAGGAAGCTGACTCTGTTAAGTTGTTCTTCATAGAAAGATTAATCTCAAGTACATCATTAAAGCCTGAGATGTATAATGATTGGCCCTGGTTTAATTCTATGCTTATGGTTATTTGTAATAATTCATCATGTTTAGTTAAGAAGCATAGCAAGTTGTAAATCTTATGGCTATGCCCTGATATTTGCTAAAACTTCTGAATAAAATGTCTCAATTGCACTGGGCAGTAGTTTGCAACTAGATAAAGGCGAGAAAAATCTGAAAACTAATGATAAAGAGGAAACAAATTGAAACATAATTGTACATCTTCAGAGGTGTCTGCTTATAGAATGATACGCAAGAAAATTATATCATTTTATATTTATAAATCAAGGCATCTGGAAATAAATATTTTTATTGAATTAGGAAATTTGATTCAACACTATCTTCTCAGAAAAGTACTAGTTCCTATAATAAATGTGGTTAGGATGGCAAGCATGGTAGAGTTGGGACTAATCTCTGTACATTATTTTTAAAACTATTCTGTAGGCCAGCCAGTTCCCTATAAATTAAAACTTGAACAAATAATTATACTACACCTTGGATGAAAATGTGCAGTTAGAAACTTAGGACCTCCCCTATCAGTGAACTTGGGGAGGAGCATGGGAGAAGATGAAGGAGGGAGGGAAAGTAGGATTGGGAGGGGATGAGAGAGGGGGCTACAGCTGGGATACAAAGTGAATAAACTGTAATTTATTAAAAAATAAATAATTTTTTAAAAATAAACTCTGTTTATCAGAAGTGAAAACTCCTTAACATTATGAATGTATGCAACTCCAGTGCCTTTTAAGAATGGATTCCTAATGTAAATAGGCAATAACACTTAACATCATCATATTACAGTGGAAGTAGTCAAGGCCGACCATCCATGCTCTCCAGATGGGCATGTGAAGCTTTATGGCCTTGGCTGATTATAAACTTTGGAAAGTAAAGCAAGGAATCATAGGAATCATATTCTACTCAACTAAGGTCTTATCTTCATTTTGTCTGCAACTTTCTTAAAATCTAAATGTCTTTCCCCTTCAGGGTTAATCTTTATGGATTTAAACTAAAGAGTCTAAACTGTTCTTTGTCATTATTGTTAGTTATTGGAGCTGCTTTTTTTTTCTTTTTTCTTTTTTTATTTTCATTTTTATTAATTACAATTTATTCACTTTCTATCCTCCCCTATAGCTCCCCCCCAATCCAACCCTCCTTTCCCCTTCTCCACGCATGCCCCTCCCCAAGTCCACTGATAGGGGAGGTCTTCCTCCCCTTCCTTCTGATCCTACCCTATCAGGTCTCATCAGGAGTGGGCTGCATTGTCATCTTCTGTGGCCTGGTAAGGCTGCTTCCCCTTCAGGGGCAGGTGATTAAAGAGCCAGCCACTGAGTTCGTGTCAGAGACAATCCCTCTTCCCCTTACTATGGAACTCACTTGGACACTGAACTGCCATGGGCTACATCTCTGCGGGGGTTCTAGGTTATTTCTATGAATGGTCCTTGGTTACAAGAAGTGGAGCTGTTTTTTTCACAAGGAATTGTAATCAGTTTGCTTTTAAAGAGTACACGATGATTGAAAGAGGGTGACTGGCAGAAAATTAAAAGTAAAATGATTATAAAATGGGAAATAAAATGTAAATTAAGAATTGTATTATCTTATTTAACCAATTAGCCTGAAACCAGATTTAAACTAGTGCTCTCAGACATACCAAAACTGTGTATGCACCAAAAATAAAAGTTAACAAGATGATGTATATGACAAATGTGAATATACTTCAAAAGCTGTGCTTGGAGAGGACAAAGGAATGTGGACTGGATTTGATTAAATATCATATATGCATGCAAAAAAAAAAAGAGAGAAAGAAACTTCCAGACTATAAATAGGTTGATTAAATAAACAATTCAGCCACCTAATAAAAATACAACTATCAAATAATTCTTTCAAAACATAAAAATAGAGACCTTAGTTAGGCAGTCTTCTAGTTCTCTAATTTTCAAATGACTAAATATCTTAATTTTATATATTATATATACATGTATTTGTATATATTTCTATAGATGTATTTAATTTTTTGAAATCCAGCACAGTCTGGAACAGAAAAATGAAAGAACCTTTTTGTGAGTTTGTGAATAACAAATTCACATGAGTTTGTGAGTTTTAGAGAGTAACATTAAAGAGTGTTGTTTTGATACATTAAGTGTTGAGAGTTGGTCTGATGCTTGTATTTTGATGCTAATTACTGGTTCTTAAGATCTGGTTACTACCTGGACATACCTATCCTTGTTGTGTAAATCTGCCTAGGACATTATACCTGATTGGTTGATTAAAAGGCCTAAAACCTGGGCAGGGCAAAATGAGGTAGGTGTGGCTAGGGTTCCCTGGCTTTGGGAAAAGAAGAATCACTGGAAACAGACAGATGGACAGGAAGAGAGGAGGAAGGAGGGTGCCATGGTAGGTTCATGTGGAGAAGGAACTACATGGGCCAAGAGAAAGGCTCCAAGAATGGAGTAGAAAGGCCCAGATGAAAAATACAAGCAAGTATTCCTAGGTATCCCAGATAAGGATGGTTGAGCAGGATGGCATTGAATGGGAGCTGGAAGGTAGATGATGAGGTTATTGAGACAGCAAGACAGTGTAGGTGAAATATCTGCCCAAGCCAAGATAAATAAGGCAATTATAAAATTTAACAGGTGTCTGTATCTTATTAATTGTGATATAGCAGTTTAAAAAATACTGCCGTAGTAATTGTAGGAAAATAATAAACATTTAGCTCAACACCCATTTTTATTAACAACAATTAAGGGGTTATTAACAAATGGAGAAGAATATGTAATAAGTTGATAAGTTGATAAGTTAATGAAAAAACAATCATAGCTACTTTGCAACACATGAAACCACTTGTTTTCTCTTTCAAAACTGAAGACAATGCAATTGTCCATTTCTCTGCAATCCTATGCATGTTCATAGGATAAAACCATGCATCTATGTGCCTAAGCCACATACCGTTCAGAAATAGCTACAGTAAGATTTCTGTGTAAGTGGGGTACAGAGTGCCAATCACAAAGTATGCAAAACAGAGACCTAAAGTGAAGTAAAAACTTTTCTTGAAAAGTGAATGCATATAGTTGGAATGTACTTGTGTCCAGGAAGCCAGTGGTTGTTCAGTATCTACACTAACAGGCGAGAGTAGAACTGCCTCAGGTGAAGGGGAAGTAGGAGTCTTAAGGTTGAATATGCCAACCCAGCATGGAATGGGAGACAGCAGTACAAAACTGTTTGATCAAACTGGGTGATTGCTAAAGTTTATACAGAGGAATTGGGTCATTAGTTCTCAGGTAATGATGATTAAAAATAGAGAAGTATGAACTGGAAAACTACTGTGGTGATTTAGGAAAAAAGGGAAGAATTCCCCCAATCAGTCAGCAATTGTAAGCATGTAGAGAGAAGCAGTAGTAGAAGACTCAGAAAAATGAAATTATATATCAGACATGAGGTGGTAAGAGGCAGCAGAAAGCCAATGTTTATTATGGAGTTTGGAACCTTGATGACCAGTTTCATAATAATATTATATTATGAATCAATTTATAAATGTAACAGGAAGTTAAAAACTAATTGCAGGAAAGACTGAGGAATATGTTTTCCTGATAAACTATTGTTTCATGTAAGTGGAATTCTGTTTTAGCTTCTGTCTGAGGTTCTTCCTGATCCTCTTCTTTTGATCCTCCAATAACTCTTGAACTCTCACTGCACCCAGGAAATTAGAATGCATCTTTAGTGCATGAGTCTAGACACAAAACCCAGCCACTTTGTTGCTAATGGGAACACATTTAATATGGGCAAAAAGAAATTACAAAAGTCCATTATTTTGCCAATTAAAGCTGATTAATTTAGTAGCAAACAAACACATTTTCATTTTTGTTGAAACAGTGGACCATACAGAATTTAACAGAGATCCAGGAAATAAGACTGTCTAAAAAGGGCTAAAATAGCTCATTTAGTTAGCTAACTGGGAAACAAAGTACACGGCAGAATTCCCCAAAGGGGGAAGGGAAAATGAAAGCCAAGAGAGAAGAAAGCAGCTTTCCAGCTTTGTGAATCATTTCACAAAGAGTAAAACCTTTACCTTAAAATCTTGTGTGTTTGAAGGTGCATCCTCTACTAACAAATTTGGCTTATTATTACACATATTGATGAGTAAACCATAGAGGCCAGGCTACAAAAGTAAATAGAAATTATGTTGGCACACTTTTTAAAAAACTCTTTTATTTACATTTCTTCTATCTCTTTCTCCCTACTCCATCCCATTCTCTTCCAATACCCCAACACCAGCTAGGAGAGAGAAAGGGTTAGTGAGAAAGGGGGCGCAGTTCTCTTAGCAGCTTACTACTGGCTAGGGTCCTAGGTTCCTTGGAGCCAGTCCAATCATCCTTTCAAGATATCTCCAACTTCCTGTCTCACTGTATCAACAGCAACCAGGAGCAGCAGCCTTTTTTCTTTCTCAGAGATCTCCAATACTCTTTGGGCTCTGACATTTATTCTCTCTCCAGAGTACTAAGATTTAAACTATTTTCAGCTGGCAAAGAGATCCTCTCAGAGCCCGGATGAGGCAAATAGTTTGTTGCACTGTCCTATCTGAATCAGTCCCACATCCTACTCCTGGTATTAAAACACGTTTATAAGTACCTTGGTGTGACCCTAACCAAGCAAGTGAAAGACCTGTTTGAGAAAAACTTCAAGTCTCTGAAGAAAGAAATCGAAGAAGATATCAGAAGATGGAAAGATCTCCCGTGCTCATGGATTGGTAGGATTAACATTGTGAAAATGGCCATACTGCCAAAAGCAATCTACAGATTCAATGCAATTCCCATCAAAATACCAACTCAATTCTTTACAGACCTTGAAAAAAAGATTCTCAGCTTCATATGGAGAAACAAAAAACCCAGAATCTCCAAAACGATCCTGTACAACAACAGATCATCTGGAGGTATCTCCATTCCTGATTTCAAGCTGTACTACAGGGCAACAGTAATAAAAACTGCATGGTACTGGCATAGAAACAGAAAGGAGGATCAATGGAACCGCATAGAAGACCCAGAAATAAATCCACACACCTCTGAATACTCGATATTCGACAAAGAAGCCAATTCCATTCAATGGAAAAAAGACAGCATCTTCAACAAATGGTGCTGGACCAACTGGATGTCTACATGCAGAAAAATGAAAATAGATCCATATTTATCACCCTGCACAAAACTAAAGTCAAAGTGGATCAAGGACCTCAACATAAAACCAGATACCCTAAATCAATTGGAAAAAAAAGTGGGGAACAGCCTAGAACTCATTGGCACAGGAGACAACTTCCTGAACAGAACACCAACAGCACAGGCTCTAAGAGCAACAATCAATAAATGGGACCTCATGAAACTGAAAAGTTTCTGTAAAGCAAAGGATACCGTCATCAAAACAAAACGACTGCCTACAGATTGGGAAAGAATCTTCACTAACCCTTTATCTGACAGAGGACTAATATCCAGTATATACAAAGAACTAAAGAAGCTGAAAAGCAGCAATCCAAGTAATCCAATTAAAAAATGGGGAACAGAGCTAAACAGAGAATTCTCGACAGAGGAATATCGAATGGCCGAAAAACACTTAAAGAAATGCTCATCCTCATTTCCATCAGGGAAATGCAAATCAAAACGACCCTGAGATATCACCTTACACCCATCAGAATGGCCAAGATGAAAAACTCAAGCGATAACACATGCTGGAGAGGTTGTGGAGAAAGGGGAACCCTCCTCCACTGCTGGTGGGAATGTAAACTGGTACAACCACTCTGGAAAGCTATCTGGCGCTTTCTAAGACAAATAGGAATAGTGCTTCCTCCAGACCCAGCTATACCACTGCTAGGTATATACCCAAAGTTTGTTCAAGTACACAAAAAGGACACTTGCTCAACCATGTTTATAGCAGCTCTATTTGTAATAGCCAGAACCTGGAAACAACCCAGATGTCCATCAACGGTGGAATGGGTACAGAAATTGTGGTATTTTTATACAATGGAATACTACTCAGCAATCAAAAAGGAGGAAATCATGAAATTTGCAGGCAAATGGTGGGATCTAGAAAAGATCATTCTGAGTGAAATATCCCAGAAGGAGAAAGACAAACATGGGATATACTCACTTATATAGACCTATAAGATATGATAAACATAATGAAATCTATACACCTAAAAAAGATAATCAATTGAGCGGACATGGGGTAAGATGATCAATCCTCGTTTAGAAAGACAGATGGGATGTGCATTGAACGTATGACAGGAGTCTACTGAGCGCATCTGAAAGACTCTAACTAGCAGTGTTTTTAAAGCAAAGACTCATGACCAAACCTTTGGTAGAGTACAGGGAATCATAAGAAAGAAGGGGAGTTAGTCTGATGGGGAAAGGATAGGAGCTCCACAAGGACCAAATATATCTGGGCACAGGGTCTTTTCTGAGACTGACATTCAACCAAGGACCATGTATGGATATAACCTAGAACCTCCACTCAGATGTAGCCTGTGGTAGCTCAGTAACCAATTGGTTTCCCAAAGTGAGGGGAACAGGGACTATTTCTAACAGGAACTCGATGACTGGCTCTTTGGTCTCCCCACCCCCGAAGGGAGGAGCAGTCCTGTTAGGCCACAGAGGAGGGCTTTGCAGCCAGTCCTGAAGATACCTGATAAAACAGGATCAGATGAATGGGGAGGAGGTCCCCCCCATCAGTGGACTTGGAAAGGGGCACGGTGGAGATGAGGGAGGGAGGGAGGGAGGGACTGGGAGGGAATGAGGGATCGGGACATGGCTGGGATACAGAATTAATAATATGTAACTGATAAAATAAAATAAAATAAAAAAAACACGTTTATATCCACAACAAAATTGTAATAATAAATACAGCACAATGAATTATTCATGTAAATCCAATAAAGACAAATCTTTTTAAAAAGAATTGAAAGGAGAAATTTAAAAATGCAAGTAATTTAGTGTATCTGGTATTATATTAAGGATTTGAGTTTTGTGCATGGATATTAATATGGATCAATTTGCATTTTCTATGTGCAGACATCCAGTTGGACCAGCACCATTTGTTGAGGATGCTGTCCTTTTTCCATTATATGGTGTTTGGATTCTTGGTCAAAAATAAAGTGACCATAACTATGTGGGTTTATTTCTGGATCTTTGATTCTATTCCATTAATCAACTAGTCTATTTCTATGCCAGTACCATGCAGTTTTTATTACTATTGCTCTGTAGTATAGCTTGAAGTCAGGGATGGAGATACCTCCAGAAATTTTTATTTTTTAGTATTGTTTTAGCTATTCTGTTTTTTGTTTTTTGTTTTTTGTATGAAGTTTAGTCAAACTGGAGACTTAAATCAGGGTAGGCTCCTGGGAGGTTATGAGAGGTACTTAGAGACTCCTAGTAACAGAGGCCATAGAGACTGAAGAGGACACCCACTAACTAGACTATTCTCCTAGCAGATGGAATGGAACACCAACCCACCAACAAAACTTTGATCCAAAATTTACCCTGCTTACAAGATGTGCAGGGATAATGATAGAGCAAATGTTGAGGGAATGACCAACCAATGCCAGGCCCAACCAAAGACCAACTGTATCAGAGAATACCAACCCCTGACAGTATAAAAGATGCTCTGCTAAGCTTTGCAGAAAGAAGCCTGACAGATTTGTTCTATGAGAGGTGCTACCCAGCAGTGCCTCAAAAGAGATGACAAGACTCACAGCTAAACATTGGGTGAAGCATAGAGCATCTTGTGGAAAAGTGAAAGGATAGAGAAAAGGACCTGGCGATAACACTAGTTCCACAAGAAAACCAACAGAGCCAACTAACCATGGTCCAGAGGGACTTGCTGAGACTCAAGCATCAACCAAGGACCATGCATGGACTGGACCTTGTCCCCCTACAAAGATGTAGAAGATGGGCAGATTGGGCCTCATGTGGGTCCTCTAGTAAGAGAAGTGGGAACTGTTGCAGCTATCATAAGGGGTCCTGGCGTAACCAGACAAGATGCTACCAGGAGAACCCTTTCCAGCCCAACACTCCAATGTTAGTATTTTTAAAATGATGCCACATGCACACAATGTCTTATAAGAAAGAGTTTATTCAGGGGAAGGGAATCAGAAGAGAGGGCCTGAGTGAGCCATGAAACAGAGACAGAAGGAGGAACACAGATGGGGGAGTGGGCACCCCAAGAAAGAAAGGGGAGAAAAAAAGAGAAGAGAGAGAGAGAGAGATAAGAGGCAGGGTCCTTTTATCCAGGGTACCTGTGGGCAGCAACCAATGATGACATCACAAGTGCCTAAGTCACCTGGAGGTAGGCTACTGCATCAAGATTTATGAACTAACAGTAATCAACTACTGTTTGATTATATTTAGAGCCTGATCCACAGAAGGAAATATATGCCTGCTTTTGTAAACCTCACCAAAAAGCCATGGTTGGGAATCTCATAGACCCCAATGCTGAATCTAGTATGATTATTTTACCAAATGGACATATTATCACAAAACATCATATAACTTAATATATTTCTACCAATAGTAGAGTACAATTAACATCTTCAGAGAAATTTCTTACAGTAGTAGATGATGGTTAACATAGAAACTCACAGCTGGTCAAAATGCAGAGAATAACTGACTGTGGAGAATTCAGGGAAAATGGGAGATCTGTATTACATTCCTTCCCCAGTGACAATAGTGAAAGATGGGCATAAAAACAATAGTATCTACAGAACAGTGAGATATGTGTACATGAGATATGTTTCCATGCTGTCACTGATAGAGTGCAGAGGCATCACAGCTGGATAAGATCACTGAAAATTCCTTTGGAAATTTTCATAGCACCTTCTGGTACTATGGGAGCTAGTCCTCAAAGAGAAGTCTTTCAGGCCATATCAAGCTAGAATGTTCTGGGCACTGTGTCTGATGTACACAGCCTATGCAGCTAAAGTACTTACCTTCAATCTATGAAGGCAACTAAGGGCAACAGCAGTATCCTTTATTATTTGGGATGTCTTTGGACTCCCCTGACAAACAAGTCAAAAGAAGGTTTCATACCCTGAGGGTGCCAGGTTTTTGTTGTTGTTGTTAGATTGTCTATGCTAAGTCACAAAATGGCATAAATATTTGTAAATCAAGTCAACAACAAAGAGATTTCATGCAATGAATGGAGACACTTATAAATTCAACGGTAAAAATTATAAAATACAGTTCAAAATAGAAAAATACTAAAACAGACATTTAAGGCAAAAAAAAGCATGTACGTATCAAATAAACAAAGGAAAATCTGGGCAAGAGAGAAATGCAAGTGAATGTTTTGGTGGAACCCCTGCTTCTGTAGTGAGAACTCGACTGGAGACAGAGGACAATCTGGTTCAACTGAATTTCCCAGTGTGGACAGGAACACATTTCAACAGCCATCTGAAAAAAAAATCCAGAATGGTTCCTGTCAGGCTGAATGTGTTCTTCTCACATGGGCACCTCTGAGAAGCTCCAGACAGCAATTGCTTTATTTTCACTTATTTATTTATTTATTACAATTTATTCACTTTGTATCCCAGCTGTAGCCCTCCCTCATCTCCTCTCAGTCCCATGTACCCTCCTCTTCTCCCACTATGACTCTAGCCTAGTCCACTGCTGTCATGACTGTAACTTCTATTAGTCACAAAACCAAAGTAGCACCTTTTTTTCATTGGAGGGTAAAGTGTAAGCCTGAACAAGTTTAAGGGTGCAAGCTCGGCCTTTTAATATTCCCTGTGTCTATGGGCCAAAATCTTGAAACTTGATTGTGGTAGTTGTAAAAATTATAGTAGCTTCTGCTATCTCCAAAAGCTACCATACCCATTATAACCATCTGCACTGCCACAGTAATCACCCCTGTCATAGATAGAGCGAAACTAGCAGAAGAAAATGGGTCCTCTATGATTAAAATTGCCTTTGCCATCGTGTCTGTCTCAACACAGGCCAAACAAGGACAACAACAGCAGACATGCTAATGTGGGTAGGAAAAAGCCCAGGAGGCCTAAGCCCTCCACAAGCAACTACAGGCAATTAAGGAATACTGAGATTGGGTGAAATAGTCTTTCACAATTGGTTATCTAAAACCAAATGGTTAGACGTGAAATAAAAAATACACAGAAGGATGATACAGACAGAAAAAGGCATATATAGAAATATATATGCATGAACACTTATGTGCACATATATATTTAACTACAATTACTAGATAAAGAGGCCGTGCATTTGAAAAAGAACAAGGATTCTGTGGCAGGGTCTGGAGGGAGGAAAGGAAAGAGGAGAATAATGTAACTGTATTATAATCTCAAAAGATCAAGTATTTTTTAAAAATTGGTCATCAACAAAACTGCTTTCACAGCCACTACTAAAGTTTCCAGATCCTCTTCAATGTCTTTGTTAGGGGATATGCAAATCATCTATGGTAAGATTTTCCCCGGGTCACACCTGTGGATACTCAATAGCATTTCTGAATAATAATCTTACTAATGAAGTTGTGAACATAAGGGCTCACAAAACTTCTTTCCTTTCTACTACTTCTGCCATCACAATTCTATTTCTTTAAGTTTTTCATGATTCCCAAAATAATCTCTTGAATGGTGTTCTTCACTGTTTTCTTTATTTCAATCAACAAAGTTTTTGTTTTGTTTTATTTTGTTCTGTGTTTTTGTAGTTGATTCCACATTGCAGTAGGTAACTTGTCTTTGAGGATTTTAACACAGCTCTGGTTATACAACACTTTTGTACAGTGTTTGTGACTTTGCATCCAGGACTGCATTCTTATCTTTCCTTATGGCTTCAGTGACAAGCCAAAAGCCCTTCATACTGCTGTGAATATACCTCCATTGTTTACAATAGCCCCTGAGACTATGATCACTGTTTCAAAGATGAGCCTTCAAAAAAAAAAGACATTAAAAAGTATCATGGTTTCCTTCTTTTTAATATCTGAGTAATATTCCATTGTGTAGATATAACACAATTTCTGTATCTATTCTGTATCTATGGACATCTAGGTTATTTCCAGATTCTGGTGATTACAAATAAAGCTGCTATGAACATAGCTGAGCAAATGTCCTTATTGAATGGTGGGACATTTTTTGGGTATATGCCCAGGAATGGTATAGTTGGATCTTGAAGTAGTGCTCAGACTACATGTGGATCTCCGAGTGAGGGGAGCACAGGCTGCCTCTATCATAAACTCAGTTGTCTGCTCTTTAATCACTTGCCCTGGGTGAAGAAGCCCTGCCAGTTCACAGAGGAAGAGGATCCAGGCAGTCCTGATGAGACGTAACAAACTATGGGCAGATGGCAATAGTGGAGAACTCCCCATTTTGGTGGACTAGGGGAAGTGCATGGGGGGAAGAGGGTGGGATGGTGGGACTCGGGGAAGTTGAGGGACCTGGCTTCAATCAGGATATATAATGAATAAATTATGAAGAAAAAATAAAATTAAAAAAGAGATTACAAAGAAGTTTGGACTCATTAGGAGAGTCTTAATTATTGTGGAAGTGAACAGAAGCAACTCTAATAATGCTTCCTAAGATGGGTCCATACATTGAAATAAATTTCTATGTTCATTTGAAAACAATATTACAATAAAAAACATTTCAAGATTTTTAATTAATTTTTATGTTAAGTACAGTTTATTCACGCTGTATTCCAGCTGTAGCCCCCTCCCTCTCTCATATTCTCCCATGCCCCTCCCCAAGTCCACTAATAAGGGAGGCCCTCCTCCCCTTCCATCTGACCCTAGCCTATAAGGTCTCATCAGGACTGGCTGCATTGTCCTCCTCTGTGGCCTGGCAAGGCTGCTCCCCACCTCAGGAGGTTGGGGGTGTCCAAGAGCCAGCCACCGAGTTCTTGTCAGAGACAACCCATGTTCCCCTTACTAGAAGACCCACTTGGATACTGAGCTGCCATGGGCTACATCTGAGCAGGGGTTCTAGGTTATATCCATGAATGGTCCTTGGTTGGAGTATCAGTCTGAAAAGTACCACAGTCTTTAAATTTTTTAACATTTTCTTCATACCATTATATCCAGGTGATAAATCCTGGAAGTAGCCAGCTAGAGTACAAATGATTCCAACTCATGATAGACATGATTACGTAGATGTGACTTAGCTACATTATACCAGACATAAGAATATACATTTAGCAAACATTATATTCATGATTCATGTAGTTATCTTGAATATCTACTTCTAAAACCAAGCATATCCAAGCTTTTGACATTGTGACATAACATGGTCAACCACCAAATTTATGCTTGAGAAGCACAGAGTGGAGTTACAAAAGCAAAACACACACAAAAATAGCTCATGATATTTTAAGTCGATCATAACCAAATCTTCGGTAGAGTTCAGGGAATCATATGATAAAAGGGGAAGTTAGTATGAATGGGAGAAAACAGGAGCTCCACAAGGACAATATATCAGGGCACGGGGGTCCTCTATGAGACTGTTTCTCCAACCAAGGACCATGTATGGATATGACCTAGAACCCCTACTCGAATGTAGCCCATGGCAGCTCAGTATCCAAGTGGGTTTTCCTAGTAAGGGGAACAGGAACTATTTCTGACATAAACTCAATGAGTGGCTCCTTTACTGCCCCATCCCACCCCCTTGCCAGGCCACAGAGGAGGACATTGCAGCCAGTCCTGAAGATACCTGATAAGCGAGGGTCAGATGTAAGGAGAGGAGGACCTCCCTTAGCAGTGGACTTGGAAAGGGACAGAGAGGAGATGAGGGAGGGAGGGTGGGAACGGGAAGGAATGAGGGAGGAGGCTATGGCTGGGATACAAAATAAATAACCTGTGATTAATATTTTAAAAAATAAAGCTGCTATGAACATAAAAAAAAGATTTTAAGTTGAAGATTTGTATTGGTCCTCATTCAAAGCTATCCTAACATATGTGTAACCACATGTGGCCTGATGGACACAGGTTACACATGCCAGCCAGTCAATCATGATCATTTCTACTGAGAGCCAGTATAAATCTTGACAGGATAAAATGTCAAAATTTACATTTCCAAAGAGAAAGTGGTCTAGTTTGCAATTTCTTCATCTGAGATATTATGATGCATCAGTACACCCATAATGGGTTTGACATTGAATTTTGTAACACAAAGCATCTGGCCTCACTCCCATGTTGACCAATGAGAACAATCCTTGGAGCTGGGACAAATTATTCTCTCTAAGAACAACAGCTGTCTGTGTGATCTATAAATATGTCTTTCTCCTTTAGCTAGAAGAATATTCATGTCACAGAGAAGTAGAGATGAGGGCATTAGTGGAGGTGTGGCTCTGATGGAAGGCCAACTGTTCTTCATTTATCTTTTTGGTGGCCAATGAGTCGTTCTTTCACTACACAGCTGTTTCTTCCTACCCTCTCTATTATACACATCAGAGCTGTACACATGCCTGATCTATGGATGCAGTCATGACAATGTGAAAGAATAACGTTCTATGCTACTTTTTGAGAACTCGATTCCATAAGTTAACTACTGGGAACAGTGTGATAATGAGGAAAATAACAAAGTCTCTTGGACAAGATAATAAATTCTCTTGCTCAACATTAATGCTTTCCCACTAACTGGCCCAACAGTCTCTGGACAGGTTTTACAACAGAAAATTATAGAAATTCCCTTCTTAAAAAAAGTGAAGGTGTTGGGATTTCACTACATGTCTATAACCACTTGCCAAGATCTCAACTTTACAATGAATTTTTGATTGTTTAATATAGTTATTTAAAGGAAACAGGAAATCTGACTCATAATACTAAGTAATTAATAGAAGCGAAAGAAACCAGCGAGTTACTTAAAAAGCAAATGTCTGAGAAACATTCAACCCTGCATCTTTATGAATAAATTCACTGTAGGTTGATGGTTCAAGTTGAAAGCTCATAATTTTCCTTCCTCTCAAGGACATTAACAATTTGGAAATCTATCTGGTGCTTTCTCAGATAATTAGGAATACTGCTTCCAGCTACACCACTCCTAGGCATATATCCAAAATATGCTCAAGTACACAACAAGGACATATGCTCAACCATGTACATAGCAGCTTTATTCATAATAGCCAGTACCTGGAAACAACCCAGATGTCCATCAACGGAGGAATGGATACAGAAATTGTGGTACATTTACACAATCGAATACTACTCAGCAATTCAAAACAAGGAAATCATGAAATTTACAGGCAAATGGTGGGCTCTAGAAAAGATCAGCCTGAGTGTGGTATACCAGGAGCAGAAAAACACACATGGTATTTACTCACTTATAATCTGTACACCTAAAGAAGATAAACAAGAAAGAGGACCCTGGGTCCTCAATCCTCACTTAGAAGGACAAATGGGATGGACATTGGAAGTAGGAGAAAACAGGAAACAGGACAGGAGCCTACCACAGAGGGCTTCTGAAAGTCTCTACCTAGCAGTATATCAAAACAGATGCTGTGACTCATAACTAAACCTTCAGCAGAGTGCAGGGAATCATCTGAAAGAAGGGGAGTTAGTATGACCTGGAGAGGACAGGATCTCCACAAGGACCTAATATATCAGGGAACAGGGGTCTTTAATGAGACTGTTTCTCCAACCAAGAACAATGTATAGATATAACCTAGAACCCCTGCTCAGATGTAGCCTATGGTAGTTCAGTATCCAAGTGGGTACCCTAGTAAGGGGAACAGGAACTACTTCTGACATGAACTCAATGGCTGGCTCTTTGACCTCCCCTCCCCACCCCGAGGGAAGAGCAACCTTGCTAGGCCACAGAGGAGAACATCGAAGCCAGTCCTGAAGATACCTGATAAGCTAGGGTCAGATGGAAGAGGAGAAGGACCTCCCCTATCTGTGGACTCTGAAAGGGGCAGGGAGGAGATGAGGGAGGGAGGGGCTATGGCTGAGATACAAAGTAAATAACCTGTGATTAATATAAAAAAATAAAAATTATTTTCAAAAGTTTGATTTAGTTTACTTTTAGCTGTATCTCCTGAACTTCATTATACTCTTTTCTTATTAAGCTTTCATTGATTGCATCAACAACTCTGCTTTGTAAAGTAAAATAATCCATCATCCTCTCTTGGCCTTCCATAAGTGTTTATTTTAGTTCTCAACTTTGCTTTGATAATGTCTTCTTTACTGAGTGATAAACTCTCTAGTGGTTTTATTTACAATGAATTTAACTTTTTATTTACAACGAATTTAACTTTTATAGCAAAGTATAAAAGGAGTTAGAGTTTGTACCTTCATATCTCTCTGTCATAAGCTCACTCAATATTAAAGCAATACAGACTTAGGGATATTTATTTATATCAAAGGTTTAATGCATTTATAAACATTTGGTATATGAAAGCTCATAGTGGATAGATAAGCTTTACTAACTGTTTTCATCTATACAAAACTCTATCATACTTGAGTGGATTATTTTTCTGTGATGAAAAATAATAATAGTTAATACCTCAAAGTTTTTGAAATGGTGTTCCTACCAATATGTTAGCAATGACATTGATGGTATTGATGACAATGTTTTGTGTTGTTAAATAACTTTGAATGTTTCAATCATCTTCCAAGCTAGAAAAGCCCAGCTTCCTCCTGGAGATACTTTCTAAAGTCTCTCCTTTATGATGCTCATTTAACTAATACCTTACATATGTTTCTTTACAATTCTAACCACAGTTCTTCTTGTGAGATTGCCAGCTGTGAATATTATTGTATCCTTGTCTTTATAAAATGGTCTCAGCGTGCTAATACTTCCAGATACAAGTAACTCAGATCAGACAGAGAAATACACCAGGATCAAATGACAGGAAGATGATGTATCAAAGGATCTACCTGCTGTTTTTAACTGAGAGACCTCCAAGGAACCCGAAACTACAGCACATTTGCAGAAATTGACAAACAGGCTCTAAAATTTATATGGCAATTCCAGTGACAAAGAATGATACTCACAAATGATAAAGTCTTGATCCAGAAGAGCAAACTTTAAATGCTGAGTTTCCGATTTCAGACTGACTAGAAATCCACAGTGTGATCGTCAGCTTCCACATGTCCATGCAAGAGTCCCTTAAAAAGGAAGGGATTTCTTTCTAATTACAGTTCATGGAGACACAGTCCATGGTGGCTGGAAAGGCATGGAGGCTTCGTGTCACATTCTCTGCACAATCCTAAAACAGCAAGAGCAGCTCACTGACTTTGTCTTTTTTATTCAGTTATGACCACACCCCATAAAGATTGTGCCATCGAATTTAAGGTAAGGCTCCCTTGCTCAGTTAAAGTTTCTGGAAACTCTCATAAACACACTCATTCTTAAGGCAGTCAATTTGACAATGAAAATTAACTGTTTGTGGAAAACTGATTTTGACTTACAGAGAATTAAGTTGGATAAGACACAAGCAATCTGCTACCTACATGCAAGAGAATTAAATCAGACTCTGCCTCATGCCATACACAAGTATTAACTCAAGATAACTAATTGACTTCCTGAAATGTTTAAAACTATGCAATTCCTAGAGCCATAATAGGTCACTAGAATTAGGACTTACACACAATCGTAACAAACATTAAGCTTAGATTATTTTTTAAATTATTGTTAGAAAATTACAGAGCTCCTGACAACTGATTTAGGTTATATATTTTTTAAAAACAGGAAAAATTGTGAGACATAATACCAATATATAGAGCCAAAGTTTTGTTAGAGCACAGGGAGTCTTAATGAAGAAGTGGGGAATAGAAAGACCAGAGGGAACAGGAGCTCAACAAAGGAGACCAACAAAGCCAAAATCTCGGAGCGCAGGGGGTCCTGCAGAGACTGAGGCACCAACTAAAGACCATGCAGGGAGAGGACCTAGACCCTCTGCTCAGATGTAGGCCATAGGCAACTCAGTCTCCCTGTGGGTTCTTGAGTAAGGGGAGCAGGGCTCTCTCTGACATGAACTCGGGTTGACTGCTCTTTAATCACTTCCTCCTGGCAGTTCGGCCTTGCTGGAACACAGAGGAAAAGGATCCAGTCAGTCCTGATGAGACTTGATAAGCTAGGTGATTTAGCAAGTTAATCAAATATTGTCCCTTCCAATTATTCATCAAAATTCTGTACAAAAAAAATATGAAAACATTGAAGACAGAGAAAAATCAGACATGAACTTTATTCTCAGAAATCTTAACATTATTATTTTTTACACAACAGATTACTACTGCTACTACTACAATTTATATTTACTTTGTATCCCAATTGTAGCCTCCTCCCTCATCTCATCCTGGTCCCAACCTCTCTCTCTCTTCCTCCCTTATCCCTCTTCCCTAAATCCATTGATAGAAGGAGTCCTCCTCTCCTACTGTCTGACCCTATCAGGTCCCATCAAGACTGCTGGATCTTCTTCCACTGTGGGCTGGCTATGTTGCCCCACCAGAGAGAAGTGATCAAGGAGAAGGCAAGCAGTTCATGTCAGAGACTGTCTAATTGTCTGGATTTAGAACAACTTAGGAGACAGACATCTGGCCTCTTTGGAGGACTTAAATCAATCAAGGTGTAAATACTTGCTCTAATTTTGAGGAACATTGTTCCATGGGTTGTGGCACCAGACCAGAAAAAGCAACCTGAAAACTTAGTGTTCACCATCTTATCACTTTCTGCTTCTTTTTATTTCTTTTATTTATTATTATTATTATTAGTTACATTTTATTAACTCTGTATCCCAGCTATATCTCATTCCCTTATTCCCTCTCAATCACACCTTCCTTCTCTCAGCTTCTCCCTGCCCCTTTCTAAGTCCATGGATTGGGGAGGACCTCCTCCCCTTTCGTCTGGCCCTGTTTTATCAGGTATCTTCAGGACTGGCTGCAAAGTCCTCATCTGTGGCCTAGCAGGACTGCTCCTCCCTTGGGGAGTGGGGAGGTTAAAGAGCCTGCCATTGAGTTCCTGTCAGAAATAGTCCCTGTTCCCCTTACTATGGGAAACCAATTGGTTGACAAACTGCGTCAAATTCCCATATTCCCTACCATGATGGACTGTGCCATCAAACTTTGAGCCAAAACAAAAATTTCTTCCTTTCTTCTCCCTCCCCCAACTTTCTCTTTCCCTCCCTTCATTCCTTTCTTTGTGAAGTTTCTATTCTTGCTAGGTGTTTTGTCATATCAATAAAGAAAATTACCAATACAATTCCACATATTCTCTGAAAATGAGAGTTGCTTTGTTTTATTTTCATTGTTATTATTATTTACAATTTATTCACCTTGTATCCCAGTTGTAGCCCCGCCCTCATCTCCTCCCAACCCCCCTCTTCCTCCCTTTGTCTTCCTCCTCTATCCTTCTTCCTTAGTCTACTGATAGGGGAAGTCCTTCTCCCCTACTGTCTTACCTTAGCATATCAGGTCCCATGAGGACTGCCTGCAGGCAACTGAGTTCATGTCAGAGACTATCTTTTCACCCCTTGCTAGGAAACCCACATGGAGACTCAGCTGTCTATGAACTACATTTGAGAGCACTGGCTGCTCTTCCAAAGGCTATGAGTTCAATTCTCAGCAACCACATGGTGGCTCACAACCATCTATAATGAGATCTGATGCCCTCTTCTGGCATGCAGGCATACAAGCAGGCATAACACTGTATACATAAAAATTAATCTTTAAAATAATAATAATAAAACAACTAAGATCAGCATTCTTGAACAGAAGAGTGATTTAGCTTGATTAGTCATTTTTGTTCTATAACAGAAGTTTCTATTTGCACCATGGAAAAGCAAAGGATTGCTACTGCTGAGGTTCAAGGAGCCAAAGACATGAGCAGTGTGGTTCTATGGGTAAGAAGAGGTCCAATTGAAGAGTAGGTAATAAATAGGATACTAATTGGTAGATAAGAAAGGTTGGAATGGTGAGGTTCAGTGTAGAGAAAACTGCAGTTTGTGTTGTATGATTTGCAAATTATGTCATATGATGTGACTCTTGAAAGAAATGAGTGAGCTTGGTGGTTCAGTGTTGATCAGAGAAGTACATGTCATTTCTTTTGTGTTTTGATGGCTTGTTCTGAAGATACAGGCAAAATGCACTCTGATATAAAAATATCTCTGCTGCCACATTTTCAACCTTTCATAATATCTTCTATATTACAAAATTACAAGTTTTTCCTATTCAGAAGCCATGGATAGTGTTCCTTCAGTTTCAGAAACTTGCACATACACCGGCAGATTGGAGAGACACAGAAATGATTTGTTGAAATCAACAAACTGATCCTGTTCATAAGTAGACGAGAATGGACCCTAGAAGAGAGGCCAGCGAGAAAAACTTTTTGAACAAATCTGAATTTCAAAAGTTCACATTCTTCGAAAACTTTTTATTCATGTCTTCAAGAGGCATAATCTTCCAAAATTGATACTGTAATCTGCCCATATCATCATCAATGATTAAAATTTTGTATTCTTATCCTCATCAAATCGCTACTGGAGAAACATTTCTACTATAATAGGGCTGATTTCAGAGTAATTTGCCACTAACTTCTGAGTGGCAACATTTGCAAGAATGCCCTGAAAGATTTTTAACTAAAAGAATGGAAATGCACTTTCAGGTCACTGTTAAACTTAACCCTTCCCTGGCTCAGTGAAATTTGCACAGCTTCTAGAATTTTTAGACAGTCTCAGCATGTGCTACCAGTAAGTCTATAATAATGAACATTTAAAATGGCTACGTGTGAAATATAACTAACTGGAGATGAAACCACACAAAATTTAGTTCTATGTGGGGTGTTATTCACAATGGTATATAATGGGCCAAACATATACTTTTATATGCAGACCTCAGAACCTGTCCTATCATTTCCAACATGGATATGAGTTAGTTCATTCTCAATTTATTCATGTTAGGTAAGAGCATGTCTTTATACACAGCTCTGCAGCTGAAGAGATAGGGAAGGAGATAGATGTAACCTATAATGTAGTATCTAGACCATAGGAGTAAGTTAAGTTTTACTCAGTTTCACTTTTCACTGGAAGGACATCAGACCTGGAAAGGTTATCCACTATCATTGTATAGTGTAAAAGTGATAGAATCAAAACAAGAATTTTAGCTGCTACAACCAACTCTATATGCTAAGACAGCTCCAATTTCTTTTCCTCTTATAGGTCACCAGAAGAGACCACCTCCCTAAGGTGAGTGCCTAGACACTGCTCAGACATCAAGTCCTGCCTCTTATATAGCAGCAAGAATCTGTATTTCATGAAACCATTAATAGAAAAATGAATCTTTGCCTTCATCACAATTGGAGCCTCAGTTTATCTCTCATGCACCCATGTCTTTGATAGCTACATCTGAGAGATCGCATATGGGTTATCACTTACATAGCCTACTGTGGCTATAACTTGCCACCAAAAGGAAATTCTCCCCTGGCATTCAGAAACTGTGCTGCTCGCTAAGGTAAAATGTCAAACACTTGGCTCCTAAGGAATTCAAGGGGGCAGACTAATGAGCTCAGCTGGTGGAGGCATGAATTGTCTTTAAGGAGAATCCAAAGTGCACAGTGGAGGACAGCAGCACTTCACTCCCGGCCCACGCATCGAGAAATATGTGAGGTGTATCAATATTACGTTAATGTTCCAGGAAAAGAGAAGCTGACCTTTTGTTTTTGAGCTTTGTCTCTAAACCAACAGACTCTATTACGGATTTAAATAGATACAATCCGTAGTTAGAATTATTCTGTCGCAAAGGTTTAAGCGAGGGATAAGAACAGAGATTCAAAAATACCATAATGACAGGACTTGGTGGATTATTTGAAAAAAGAAAGTTATATCCTTTTTAGAAAACTGACTGTTGGAGCAACTTTATTCATAACAGCCAGAACATGGAAACAAACCATATGTCCCTCAACTGAGGAATGGATACAGAAATTTAGGCAATGGAATACTACTCAGCAATTAAAAACAAGGAACGCTTAAAAAATTTGCATGCAAATCATCGCTTCTCGGCCTTTTGGCTAAGATCAAGTGTAGTAAAATTTGCATGCAAATGGTGGGATCTAGAAATGATCATCCTGAGTGAGGTATCTCAAAAGTAGAAAGACACACATGGCATATACTCACTTATAAGTGGATATTAGATATATAATATAGGATAATCATACTAAAATCTGTACACCTAAAGAAGTTAAGCAAGAAGGAGAACCCTAGGTAAGATGCTCAATCCTCACTCAGAACAGGGAGAAAACAGGGAACAGGACAGGAGCCTACCACAGAGGACCTATGAAATACTTTTCCCAGAATCAAAGAAGATGCTGAGACTCACAACCAAACTTTGGGCAGAGTGCAGGGAATCTTATGAAAGAAGGGGGAGACAGAAAGACCTGGAAGGGACAGGAGTTTCTCAAAGAGAACAACAGAACCAAGAAATCACAATTGTTCTTTTTTGTTTTTTGGGGATTTTTTTTTTGTTTGTTTTTTTGTTTTTGTTTTTTTCTGACACTATACTCCAACCAAGGATCATGCATAGAGATATCCTAGAACCCCTGCACAGATGTGGTTCATGGCAGCTCAGTGTCCAAGTGGGTTCCCTAGTAATAGGAAAAGGAACTGTCTCTGACATGAACTCAGTGGCTGGTTCTTTGATCATCTCCCCCTGAGAGGGGTGCAGCCTTACCAGGCCACAGAGGAAGACAACACAATCAGTCCTGATGAGACCTGATAGGCTAGGATCAGAAGGAAGGGGAGGAGGACCTCCCCTATGAGTGGACTTGGAGAAGGGCATAGGAGGAAATGAGGGAGGGAGGGTAAGGTTGGGAGGGGATGAGGGAGGGGACTACAGTGGGGATACAAAGTGAATAAACCGTAATTAATAAAAAAAATAATAAAAGAAACTGAAATTTATTGGCAACTTTACCATGAACGTGTTCTGTTGTGCAGGTATTAAGAAGGATGTTGTCTTATAGATTAGAAAATTCGAGGGCAGTCAGTATGTGTTTTCTTTTGTTTGTTTGTTTTTTTCTGTATCATCACACTGTGTTGAAGTACAAGGTCATGCCCTCATATAATGAATTTATAACTTTAAGGACATAAAGAATCCTGATATGCCCAATCTGAAAAGAAATATTAATCCAGCAGTATGGCTGCTCTAGCAAGGGATGGAATCCAAAGACCTAAATCTATGAGATCTTGGTGGAATAAAGATATGCCCTTAGTGAACACCTTTAATCCCCCTGGCTGAAATACAGACTCGCCTTTACTACACACCTTTAATCTCAAACAATGACATCTAATTGAGGGGCAGACAAAGTGACAAATCAAAGAAAGATTTGACAGAAGGAATCAGAAATAGGATAGGCAAAACTTTCAGGAGAACAGACGGGCAAGAGAAGCTACTTAAGAGGAGCACAGAGAGGGTGTAAGGAACAGACAGTAAAGATAGAGAAGTAGACTACAATACGGGAATACAGCAGAGCTTGTGCAGTCAGTACACTGCAGTTCAGGTGAGTTAGGTGCAGGCAGTTTGATGGAGTTCAGAGGCAGTTTTTCCAAGAACAATTCAGTGAGCAGCCGATAGAAGCCAGTTTGAATCAGTCAACTTGGAGAGCAAGCTGAGAACAGCTAACTTGAACCAGCCAGCCGGTGGTCACAAAGAACTGGATAGGTTAACTGTAAGTCTTTATTCAGCAGTAAGTCTTAGAGGCTAAAAATGTTCTAGGACTAGATTAGCAGACAAAGGCTGGAAGCTGAAAGCTGAAGCTTTCATGGTCCTGGCTTGCAGAAGATTAGATTGTACAAAAGCTGGAAGCTTCCTGGTCCAGGCCTAGGGATAGTTAGTTAGAAATGCTCTGGGTTCAGCCCATGTATTAGTAAAGCTTGAGTACAGCTTACATCTCATCCCATCATCTGAGGAAACAAAAACTACATTTACACAATGCTTCAAACACAGCCATGTAAGAAATAGTTATTCCAAAACTATATTGCTTTTCTAAACATATAACCCGAAAAACACTACCCTGATACATTGAGATCATACATTGACTTCAAAGCAATCTGAATTTTCACACTAACATTCATTAAGTATCAATTTACCTAAAGCTTCAAAGTCTTTTCTTAACTTACAGGGCAAATTAAGTCACCACAAAATGTATTGGCTTGTCTCAAGAGCTAAGAAAGATTATGTGGTCATATAAACTACCTGATAATCTGCTTCACACAAAGCTTTGATATGTCATATCACAAAAGCTTCCCAATATTGTAAAGCTGTGTCTTTACATAAAAATAGTCTGTGGGTCCTTTTATGAAACTTGACACACTCTAGTTAACAAGAAGTTCAATATGTGTTTTTCTCAGTAGGCAAAGACACACTTATGCAGGGAAGCCAGAAACTCGATGTGTCTGTTTATAGGGCCCTTCTTTGAAGACTATGTCTAACTCTCTTTACTTACTGAATTCTAACATTGTCTCATGAACAGAAATTCATAGAAGATAGACACACATTGTCCAGAGAAGGAAAATTTAGCTGTAAATTTTGGGCCAGGGGGACTGAACCTGCATCATGGGGTACTTAGAGCAGCTGCAGAGATCTGTGAGAAAATAAATGAGCTGTCTTATTTTATTGACATGTGCTGTTCCAGCATAAGGAGAGATAGGGAAGTAGAATTTTGAAATATGTGTGTTAGGTGCAACACACTTGACACATTTCACTTAAGACTCAAAGCATCTAAATAAGCGAGAAATGATAACCCCCAATTTTGCAAGAAAATTTGTATCTCAAGTAACTTTTTCTGTCATATAGTAAAAAAATAACATAAAAATGAATATTTCAACAAATATGCTTTGTCAGAAAGGCTATGCTCTTATAGCATATGCTAGGGAGTTGGGAGCTTTTGTTTTTTGATTTCTGTAAACAGAAAATATGTTTTCCTAGGCAGAAAACTTGAAATGAATTGCAGGTATACTATCGAAGACTGCAGAAGAAAAGGAGGCAAGCTTAGTAATGGGACTATGGGCAAAGGTATAGGTATAACAAACAAAAATCAACAGAGATTGTAGAGAATGCAGTGTAAAATCAAAGACACAGAAAGGAGAACAAGTAACATCTCTAAGCTAGATGGGGAGAAATAAGAAAGCAAATCCAGAACCTATAGGTATGCATCCTGAAGAGAAAATTCCAGTGGATAAAGGCTTTGTTGGCTAAATGGGGCCAGTGTCAACATGACATAACAGGGAAAAATCTGACTAGCATAGACCAAACTCATTCAGAGTTCCATGACTGCTTCTCCTTAGTAAACTATCTGGGAGAAGAGCTCAACGGAGCCCTTTGATAGAGTCCAAAGCCATCTATATGCTGGAATAGAGAATGACAGAGATCCAGACATGTAATTAAAAAATAATGAACCACTGTGTTAACACGACTCAAAGTTAGTGAGGGAAGTCTGAATTTCCTCTGTATTCTCAACCCAGTGGCACACTGAACAATCAGCAAATGAAGCCCTGGTCTGTAGGAAATCCTAATCATTGGCTTTGTGTGTTCTTCTGTAAAAGAGTAAAGATATGTTTCTAGAAAACAATGTTTAGGTGTCAAATGCAGCACCTATTTGTTATGAGAGAGGGCTAAGATAGTCAAGTGAGAACATATATTAGCCCCTTCACCCATTTTATGACCTCGACTCCAAAATAAATGACATCACCTTTTATTGCATATTTGTTGTACTTTGATTTTGTTTGTTCACTTCCTGTTTCTCATTTATTTACTTGATTGGAGTCTTAGGTAAAACACAGAAAGGATATAGCACCTAGAGTATGTATTTCAAAATTCTGCTATTCTCTCTTTCCTTATGTTGGAACAAGGCTTATCAATAAAAGAAGACAGCATATTTGTTCCTGTCATAGGTCTCTAGAGCTGTCACAGGGTGCAGGTTCAGGCCCTCCTGCTCAAATTCTACAAAAAGCCTCTCAAACATTCTTAGTTTACATTTTTGAGCAATAGTTAATCATAGAATTTTTAAAAGACTAATAGCAGTTGAAAATAAAAAAAAATTGAAATTAGGTCATGATCCCATTTCCAAAGTCAATCCTTGTTAGCACTGTTTCTCAGTGCCTGTCCAAATGTAGTTGGATTTTCTTGTTTCCTGTACAAACATCCTATAGGTGGCCAGTTCTCAAATGCAGTTTTAAGGCCAGCAGCATGGGACCTTGGGAACTTTCTAGAAATGCAAATTATGGGAACTCCTGGCAGACCTACAGAAACAGAAACCAATGTTGAAATTCACCAATCTGTTTGCTAACAAGCCCTCTTGGTATTATGATGTATGTTGAAATTTAGGAACCATTTATGCAGTAACTACTCTACATTCTGATTTCTTTGCTCAACATTATCATATTCATATTTAATATCATGATTAGCATAGTCATTTAACTAAAGATGCTTAAGATGCCCCTAGACTAGGTGATTTGCTTAAACATTTGATCACTCTTTCAGTCATTTTGTAATACTCTATACACATTCTGTGTAACAGATAAGTGCTACAGGTGCTGTGGATATAGGATTTGAAGGAAGACTATTTTACTTAATCATAACACATAGTTCTTTCCTACTTTTCCCTATTATACTTTATGATAAAATTAAGTATCTTTTCTGTAATGTAAAGCCTTGTTCCTTGTGTTTTTGAAGGAGGAAAATAAGATCTTAAACTGTGATAACCCATCATGATACTAAAATAGTATATTATTTTTCCTTCTTTCACACTAAATTGAAAAAAAAATAAAAACTCAGATAGCTCAGTTGATGATTCAGTTCTGCTCTTTCTGTCCCTCACAGAGAGACATTAGAAGCTCTGGTTCATCTTCAAAAACAATTTATTATCTGATTTTGTGCTAAAAATGTGAAGTTCCAGCTATTTCATGCAATTCCTTTTTTAATTAATTACAATTTATTTACTTTTTATCCCAGCTATAGCCCCCTCCCTCATCCCCTCCCAATCCCACTGTCCCTCCCTCAGCTCCTCCCATGCTGATCTCCTCTCTCCAGTACATTCTTCTCTTCTGATCCTAGGTACCCAGAGAGGATTTCAGTGTCCACATTAGTGCCCTTAAACCTCACAGAAACATCATCTATAGGCCGGACTGGCTGGATTTGAATAGGTGGTCACAAAAGATCCATGCTGACACAGAAAATAACGACCCATTTAGCCCCTTGCAAAATGGACTGGAACATACCGGATTAACATCCCCCACCTGTTTCTATGAAGCACCAACCCCTTAGTTTCTAATAAGTGACCAAGGATATGAATAACTTCACCTAACAGAAATAAGCTAATAATGTTACATTTTAAAGGGGAAGGATCTGATACAATTTCAGAAGACTTGTAGGGACAATTACCACCGCACGGAGAAAAGACACAAATTGTTAAGTAAACAGAATATGATTCAGGATGAAGAGATGTCTGTTTTCACAGACACTATAGATACTGAAAACTTACACCTTAAATGATCATCACAGTATTCAAATTTTCTTCCTAATCTCAATTTTTTAACAGGATGCTATTATTTTTTTTTTAAAGATGGAAGGTCATCTACCTGAAGGTCATCTACCCCATCTCTTCCAGGATTTTTATTGTTGTTTGTGATAGTATTGATGAGATCTGATAAGCTATTAGGGGAGGAAGACCTCCCCTAACAGTGGACTAGGGGAGAAAGATGGGGAGGGGTGAGAAGGAGGGTGGGTAGGTCTGGGAGGAGATGAGGGAAGTGGCTACAGCTGGGATACAAAGTGAATAAACTGTAATTAATATAAAAAAATAAAAGAAATTTAAAAAAGAACCTGAATCAAGTATAATGAAATATTTACAAAGCATTTGGAAGAAGATTGACTTTCTAATCTTAGAAGTAGCAAAAGACCTCTCAAAGAAATACTGGGTGAAATAGAAATGAATGAATGAATACTAAAGGGTAAACAAATGCTCAAAACCCCACTGCACTAACTAGAAATGAATGTTATATTTTGTTTTTCATTATTATTATTGTTATTTACTATAATTTATTCACTTTGTATCCTGGCTGTAGCCACTTCCCTCATCTCCTCCCAGACCTACCCACCCTCCTTCTCACCCCTCCCCATCTTTCTCCCCTAGTCCACTGTTAGGGGAGGTCTGCCTGCACTGAGGACAGCCTCCTTTGTCTCCACTGCCTCTGCTGCTCCTGTGCTGCCTCCACTGCTGCCTCTGCCATTAAAGGGGAAGTACCTGGGGATTGAGTCCCCAGGAGATGTCCACGGAGAAGTCCATGGTTGACCTCTGTCCTACTGGTCTCAGTTCAGGGTTTCTTCCCTTTCTCTCTGAAGCCTCAATGTTGTTGTTTTGGGTTCAGCTGCCCCTCGCTCAGCAATTTCAGAGTTTCAGAGTTTCAGATGCTCTGCCCCTCAGATATGGTTGTGCTGGTAGCTGCCAACTCAGATCCCCTAGGGTTTGTTTGTTTGGTTGGTTGGTTGGTTGGTTTTGTTTTTGTTTTTGTTTTTGATGACCATTGCTTGTTGTTTCATGCAACTAAAGTTGGTAACTGGTATGAATTATTTCCAGTGGAAAAACCGAGTATCATAAGCACCTTAAGTTAAAGCATCATACATGTAATTTGGTCTTTTAATGCTTTCTGGCATACTGTGGGTTTTCATTAATGCATTCCCAAATACACAAGGTCAATTTGGGAGACAATGGTGATGGTGTGGGAGTTTAAATATGTATAAGGGGGTTTCACTATGCCCTTCAGGCCACATATGCTCCTCCATGAGCTTTGTCTCTTCTCAGGAATCTGTCTACCCTAACTCCCAGGGCCCTGAAGTTCGGGTCACAATGCAAAAAACAGGATACAGTTATGAAGATCTGAACCATAGATAAACTAAAATCCTAATTAATCTCCCTGATGGGCAAAAACAAGCAGTAGTAGACAGTGGACTATTGTGTACATGGTGGAACAATTTGCCTTCTTTGGAAGCATTTTAGATTATAATTAGTGAAATAAATATTTGCAGGAAAACAAATTAGAAAAAATAAACTGTTGATCTTGTAAGAAACAATACAAACACAATTTCCTCTGTAAATTAATAAATCAGTTTGCCTTGGCTCTTAACTCTTAGCATCTTGGATGGACTTCCCAAGTCAGCAGACAACAGAAAAAAATCAATGATGAATTTTGGAGTAATTAACTAGGAAATGGGGCTAACTTGAAACTAACATTTAGGCTAGGGTCAGATAGTAGGGGAGAAGAACCTCCCCTATCAGTGGACTACCGGAGGGACATAGGGGAAGAATAGGGAGGAAGGATAGAACCAGGAGGGGGTGAAGGAGGGGGCTTCAGCCAGGATACAAAGTGAATAAATTGTAATTAATAATAATAATGATGATGATGATGATGAAAGAAAATGACATTTGGACCTAGGACGCCTGGTGAGTTGGGTCTCAGTATTGCTTACGAATTAACCATATACTCTTCTCACATAGCATCTGAAACTATTCACATGTTTAGGCTCAGTGGAGTAAAAGGAAAACATGAAGCATGTGTGGGCATGAGCAGAGGAGAGTATGATTCCGTGATCACATATGAGAGAGGGTGGTATGCTTACTACAGGATCCTTGGATCATTTTCAATGTGTAGTTTATGTATACTATAGCGGAGTGGTTGATTGTATACATCCTGTACCTGGTTCTAAAATAGCAAGCAATAATTTGATAAACTGGTGAGAATTCTCAATAGAGGAATATAGAATGGCAGAGAAACACTTACAGAAATGCTCAATGTCCTTAGCCATCAGGGAGATGCATATCAAAACGACCCTCAGATTTCACCTTACACTCATCAGAATGACTAAGATCAAAAACTCAAGTGACAACACATGCTGGAGAGGTTGTGGAGAAAGGTGAACCCTCCTTCGCTGCTGGTGGGAATGTAAACTTGTACAACCACTTTGGAAATCAATCTGGTGCTTTCTCAGACAATAAGGAAAAGTTCTTCCTCAAGATCCAGCTATACCACTCCTAGGCATATATCCAAAATATGCTCAAGTACACAACAAGGACATTTGTTCAACCATGTTTGTAGCAGCTTTATTCATAATAGCCAGAACCTGGAAACAACTCTGTCCCTCAACGGAGGAATGGATACAGAAATTGTGGTACATTTACACAATGGAATACTACTCAGCAATTCAAAGCAAGGAACATATGAAATTAGCAGGCAAATGGTGGGAACTAGAAAAGATCATCCTGAGTGAGGCATCCCAGAAGCAGAAAGACACTCACAGTATAATACTTGTCATATCTCTTAAAGCCATCAGCTTCAGTTTGTGTTGTGGGCCTGCCATGAGGTGTGGATGATATACAAGAAAGGTCACACTATTTAAAATAATGACTCTGCTCTCCAGCAGTTATCAAATGCTAATAGCTTTTTAGCTAGGAGCAAGACTCCATGCTCACCTCCCAGCCCTCATCCTTGGATTTGATCTTGACCTTTAATGGGTCTTGTGCATGGTGTCAAAATTACTGTAAGTTCATACGTATAATTGTCTGGTTGTGTCAGAAAAACACCATTTTCTTGAACTCATCTACTTCTTCTAGCTCTTATAATTTCTCCAACCCCTATTTCATGAACATTCCTGAGTCTTGAGGTACAATATAAATGTCCTATTTAGACATGAGACCTCCAAAGTTCCAAAGTCACTTATTTGCTGCACACTGACCAGCTGAGGGTCTTTGTGTTAATTGTCATCTACTGCAAAATGATGCCTCTCTGATGAGGAATGAGAAATCCAATATATTATCATTTTAATGCAACATACACTTAGCAAAATTATGCTAATAAGTGTACTTCAATAGACTACAGTCTATCTAGCCACAGAGTCTTGACCTCTTTGACAATGCCAAGTGTGGCAAGCTGGAAGTCTAGTATACAGTGCCTTAAATCCAACCACAATGTAGTTGATTATTCATGACACTAATAGACATATCTAACTATTTGTTGTTTTTAGCTCCCATGGTTCACAGATCAGTGAGAATAAGGATTACTTTTCTCCTCTGGTATCATACATAGCTTGTTCTAGTACTGTGAAAGCTAGAAAGTAGGGATGAATCTTCCAGGTAATTATCCAGAAAAACAAACATCTTCCTTTTGTTCTCATGTGTACCTGCTGACATTTAATATCTAGATATGTATGTTTCATTTGTAATGACCATACAAGTTATGAAGCTAATAAGGGGCCAGGATGATGAAGGAAACTTTTGAGCAAGAGGAGATAGAATATACAGTATTAGAAAGTGAGAAAGGAAAAAAAAAATGTATTAAAGAGGGTAGGAGTGGGTGAAGCGAATTTGAGAAAAGATATGTAGCACTAAAGTCCTTTGAAAAATCTATATGGAAACCTATTACTGTAGAAGGTTCCTAAATTATATGCATGTGCATATATAAAAAGAATGTAAATGGAGTTACCCATAGGAAGAGGAGGATACTTCAGCAAGATATCTTGCATTACCAAAGAAAGAACCCTAATTCCAGGGTTCCTTTTTGAGAGTTATTGGTCAAAATGTTCCTTAGACCCCTAAACATTACATGATATTGCCATTGCTCCTGGTTAGCCTCTGCAGCCTGACACTGAGACCTATTGGTGAAAACTCCATAAAACGGAACTATAAACACAGAGAAAGCAAAGGCTGTTTTTTTTTCCTAAAGTTTGTTTCTCATTTTCTATCCTCCCTTCTGTAACTAAACCATGTTCCCAAGGATAAAACAAATAACATATTATCCTTGCATCTTCAATTTCTATACCAGTATCTATTCCTCAGAAATGCTAGTGATTGTAGGTTGAATTAAACAAATATTGTAAATTCATATTAAAACATGATATGTTAAATTGAATTAAATAAAGAGTAGGTATAAAATATTTACCAGTGCATATAAATATTATTAGCTTTATGCCCCAAGTGCAGTGATAGAGAACAAGGGGTTCATACTTGCAAATCCTGGACATTGAATCCTTTATCTACTAATGTTTATCCATGGGGATATGTGATATTTTTCAAAATGTCCACAAAGCATTCTTTTCATTATCTACATAAAGAATATAGTAATAAGGCTGAGCAATATTGATGATAAAATAAATTATCACTATAATTCATAACATTTATTTAATGTATCTCACACATAAGATATACCAAAAATATTAGGAAGTCTCTACCTAGCAAAATAAAAACAGGATAGAACCGGCTGCTACTAAGTTAAATTCTTAAATGTTGCTTCAGCTTAATTAGAAGTAGGAGACAATTATTACTGTAACCTTAATCAAACTCAGGAAACAACTGAGCAGTTATTCACTGGGAAAAGGGCAAGCAGTATTTAAGTGAATTCTAAACTTGACCTCTGGAGAATTGATTGTGAACTTCACTCTTGACATGATGGCTAAATAAACAATTACTTATTAACTGCTGCCTGGAGGTTCACTTTTTAATCTCCTCAACTAGCGATAAAGTGAAGATTTGATTTGGAGATTTAAAATCAGGCTATAGACAATTTGCAGCTTAGGTGAGAAAGTAACAGAAAACAGGGAGTCTTGGGTCAAATGGCAAAAATACAATTTAGTTGTTGACTAAGAAGATAGGCTGAGGAGACATTTCTAAAGTTAAATTTACTTGGAACAATTTACCCTCTATGGATGAATGACTGGGACACTCCTTAATATCACTTAATGGTTTTCCCCGGAAGGGCGTTAGCACACTGCCGTGCCCTCACATGCTCTTTTCATGGCAGCAGCAACACCTCTATGCCTCTATATCGTCGAAAATACTACTGAAATGACAAACGTGATGGTATGGGTGATAGAACAGGGAGGTGTTTAGCACTGGGCAGGTTAATCAAAGACCAATAGGTCAAAGGATCTCAAAGATCGGGATGGAGCTGAGTATCAATCATAGGGTAAAGATGTTCTGGACCGGATAACAGTTGTATCCTTCCTTACAAAGGTGCCCATCTTCATGTGTAAAGTAGAAAGTTAAATCTTCAATCTCATGGAATTTGAGTACACAGAACAAGAACAGGGTAAGAATTTTTGTGCTTCTGTGTTTGTTCCATATTTAGGATCAGTGCTTCACTCGTCTCAGAATTGACAAAAGAATCAAGAATTACCAAAGATATTCTTTAAAATGGACACTTCAAGGTTGTTTTGCATTTTCTAGAAATAATTCTCAAGTAGTACAAATCTTTTTTTGTACTACTTCCACAATCCTTCAGATCACATGTGTGTCATTTAATGTCAGTACTGTCCCTTTTCTTACAAGGAGTTCATATCTATGAAAGTTGCCATGTAAGAACTTGTGGAGCACTAAAGAGATCCTGAAGGACTCTCACTGTCTCTGGTAAGTCTTTATGTGTGAAGAGATAGTTGAAATTCCATTATTAAGATAGTATCCAATAATGTCATTTATTTTGCATATTGCTGCTACAAAGGGGTATCAACATTATAGTGGTTCAATAATTAATGTTCAATAAATACTTCCTGAGTTTAAAATAATGCAAAACAAGAGCAGCAAAAGTTTTAGAGCCTATTACTGAAAATCAATATCTTCCTGTCAAGCAGTTGCAAATGGTTTAAATCTTCTTCCATTTATTCAATAAATTGTCAACAAACTCCACACTTTCTAGATCTCTTGATACCCCAATATGGTCAGTTATTCTTAAAGAATATAAGATTAGAATGTTATACAATGTGTAAATGTAGTCTTTATTTCCTCAGAAGAAGGGATGAGATGAGAGCCATACTCAAGATGAATGAATACATGGCTTGGGCTGAGCTCCAAGTGTTTCTTTCTTTTTTATTAATTACAGTTTATTCACTTTGTATCCAAGATGTAGTCCCTTCCCTCATCCCTTCCCAATCTCACTCTCCCTTCCTTGTCCCCTCCCAACCCCACCCTTTCTCCTTCATCTCCTCCCATTCCCCTCTCCAATTCCACCTATATGGGAGGTCCTGCTCCCCTTCCCTCTAACCCTAGTCTTTCAGGTCTCATCAGGACTGACTGCATTGTCTTCCTTTTTTGCCAGGTAAGGCTATTCCCCACTCGGGGGAGGTGATTAAAGAGCCAGCCACTGAGTTCATGTCAGGGACAGTCCCTGTTCCCATTACTAGGGAACCCACTTGGACACTGAGCTGCCATGGTCTACATCAGTGCAGGGGTTCTAGGTTATCTCCATGAATGGTCCTTGGTTGGAGTATCAGTTTCAGAAAAGACCCCTGTGGCCAGATTTTTTGTTGTTGTTGTTGTATTGCTCTCCTTGTGGAACTCCTGTCCCGTCCAGGTCTTTCTATCTCCCCCTTCTTTCATAAGATTACCTGTACTCTACCCAAAGTTTGGCTATGAGTCTCAGCATCTTCTTTGATACCCATCTGGGAGGAGGCTTTCAGAAGCCCTCTGTGATAGGCTCCTATCCTGTTCCCTGTTTTCTTAAACTTAAGTCATTTGCAACATGTTAAATTTACTTTACTTGGCATGCTATGTTAATATAAGAAATTGGGCATTTGCATGTCTAACAGAGAAAAGGCAAAGCAAAGTTAAGGGAGGTTTTCTTGTATTATAAAACTTGCTTTATAATTAGAGGGTAAATAATACTAAGAAGTCATTCTGCAATTCCAACAGAAACCAAATATTGTTCTTTATCTCTATCTTCTACAACATTACCTTTAATTCTCCTGCATTTTGATTTATCTTGATGCTTAAAATAAATGTTGGTAATTAAAGAAGAAAAATGTTTCTTTTACAAGAATTTATTTTATTAAAAATATGTAAAGAGGACCATACTCTTTGAAGACTTCTTCCTAAATTTCCTTGCTTAAAAGTTTTCCACAGGATCACCCATAAACACAGTATCTACAAGGAAGACAAGGCATACTTCAGTCTGTCATTTGTACTGACTTATCAGAGCTAATGTATACATTCTTTCTTTCTGTGGTTGAGGTATTTGTCCCTCAAAATTCATCACAAAACTTCATAGTTGTTGGAACATTACTAAAGTGTTCTTTTAAGAGGTATCATGTATTGTGAGGTATCATGGGGGTTCCATTTTCAGGAATGTCTCCATGGAACTATTAAGTATAAATTGTTTATTTACAGCATAGGTACAAGTTAAATAAGATTGCACTGCTTTTTTCACAAACTAATTCTCAAACTCTTTTAGATAAGGTAATTTTAGATGAAGAGAAGAAAGTTTTTATGAGCAAAATATTAAATGATTCCATTCAATTCAAATGATTGCTGGGTTGACACAATGGTGATAGAGAATTTCTTTCTCTAACAGTAAAACACAAACATGTTATAATGTAAGGTAAAATGTTAGCCCTGATCCTCAGGAAGAAAATTAGCTATTACACAAATAATGTTTCAATGAGTAAATTCTAGTTGATCTCTGAGGGTTTTTTTTTTTTTTTCTTTTTGCTCCATGTCCTATGTCAGTGGAATACACCACCAGTATACTGACAGGATTCCCTCAGGGACAGAAGTGAAAGGAACTGACTTTCTAAGATTAGCAGGGCAGGCTACACAAAAACAAATCTCCAGACACAGATATAGTTTGAACACCATAATCACACAAGAGGCTAGTAGGATAGTGTTTCCCACGACATCATGTGAAGTAAGAAGCAATTTACAAGGCTACACAACAATGTCCCTCTGTGAATTCAGAGGCCATAAAAATAATGGCTCTTCTCATCTCAGCACATGCGCTGGACTGACAGTTGCTTTTCAGTAAAGGGTGAAGCCTGGAGATCCTCTATGCTAGGATTTTGGCTACTTTGATCTTGTGAAGGTAACAATAGCTGTAGTTTCATGAGTGTGATAGCAATGCTATATCCGGGAAACAGCATTTCACATAATTCTTCCCTATATCAGATTATACTTTGAAAATTTTGTACGTGTATATAATCTACTTTTCTTTATTCTTGAGAATGTCATACATGTATATAACGAAATACAATCATATGTAGTTTTATTTTCCCCTTCAACCCTTCACATAGCCTCCCTACATAGCACAATCCTAAATCTCTGTTTTTGGTTTTGGTTTTGTAAAAAATTAAAACACTAAGTCCAATTATTGCTACATGCGAATGGGTGTGAGACCATAAAACACCAGTGACCACATGTCCAAAGAAAAGTACCCCCTCCCCGCTTTCTCTCCAGCCATCCATGTACTGTCAATAGTTCCTCTGCATAGGATGTGGGCCTTGAGAGCCCTTTCTCCAACCATGCTGAAGTTTTAAGCTTAGGTCTAATCATGTATGTATATGCTTATTTACTTCCTTCCTTCCTTGCTTGCTTGCTTACTTATTTTTGAGAGCTGTTCCTAGAGAGTCATACAAGGTAAATGTGGCATTGCCTTCCTAAATGTGTGTATACATAGACCCTTAATCCAATACTAGTCAAGATGGTTTCTGCTAAGAAATTGAATACAGCAATGACACAAAAGTAGAACTAGATTGAAAGGCAAATATAATTAAAAGGCAATAGAAAAATTAAAATAGATATGAAGATAAATGTTATTGACTCAAAAAGCCTGAAAAACTTCATACCATGAACAAATGTTTAGGAAGGTTGTAAACAGATGGTGGAAGAGATCATTGACAGAGTGAATAAAACACTTGATATTTCTGTATATTTACAAGAATATCCACACACTTCAGTGCCCACAACACTCCCAACTACTGCAAACCCCTTCTGTGACCACATGACATGCCACTCATTGCAGTCATTTTAACTGGAAAGGTTTTTAAAGCATAACAGTTTTGCAAAGAATGGACACATTAGTGATCTGTGTATTTTGTGGCATTTGATTTAATTTACAGCTCAATGAACTTGTCTCTGACTGTTGGAAATTGATGCTTTATATTTGTTTATCTTCTGCCTCTCCTTCCTGATCATAATTTTGAACACTAAGAAAATTTTTTAAGATGTAGCCCATAGGCATCTCAGTATCTAAGTGGGTTCCATTGTAATGGTAACAGGGACTGTCTCTGACATGAACTGATTGGCCTGCTCTTTCATTACCTTCCACTGAGGAGGGAGCAGCCTTACCAGGCCACAGAGAAAGACAATGCAGCCAGTCCTGATGAGACCTGATAGACTAGGGTCAGAAGAAAGGGGAGGTGGACCTCCTTTGTCAATGGACTTGGGGAGAGGGGAAGAGGCATGGGTAGAAAAGAGGGGAGGGTCAGATTGGGAGGGAACAAGAGAGGGGGCTACAGTTGGGATACAAAGTGAATAAACTGTAATTAATAAAAAATAAATAAATTAGAAAGAAGAAAGTAAATGAGTGATATATGAAATTTTTATTTTGTACTTTTCAAATTTCTCAGTGAAAAAATGAAAAGATATTTTATTTATTCAAGCAAAATGTAGTAAAGCACATACCTGATAAATAACATAATTATAGCGCATATCTAATAAATAACTTACCTATTACTTACATGTATTGGGTAATCATTTATTTTATAATTTCGCTGGATTGAGAAATCAGTAAAACATGCCTCTTGGAGCGTCTGCCAGTAATTTCTAAGTCATTAGATAAAGAGGGCTCTGACCTTATCAAAAATTTAATCTATTAACGGATTCAGAAGTCCAGGAGACTGTTTGGAGAAGCCAGAACTGTGGGAGATGGGGCACAGGCGGTAGGAGCGGCTGGACCTGGGGAAGGCAGGCACAGATGGAAGAAGCAGGTCCCTGGGGGCATTTTTGTAAAGGTCGTACCTTACTTGGATCTCATCTGCTTTAGGTTTTCCTAGACATCTTTACTTGAGTAGCCTTCTCCCATTCAGCTCTTAAAAGCATAAATGAATAATTCCATTGGATCCACAAGCCAAAATAAAAGCAAACAAAAAAATCATTTAAATTGTTCTGCAGCTATTTTTTCACAACAATGAAGACAATACTTGCCATACTTCATTAATATATATGTAAGTAACAATGAAGAAGTAAAGGTGCCAGAGAGATAGCTAATTGGTAAAAGCGATTGTCACCTACAATGAGGACCCAAGTGAATTCCATCCTGAGAATCCATGACTCTCTCTATTGTCTCCTTACCTTTGGATATATACAATGGTACACACATGGATACATATGCAAACATACACACACACATGCACACACTCAAGTACACACACATATGCACACCCAAACACACACAGACAAACACATACATGTACACACACACATACATACACATACACTCATGCACAGACACACATAATACACATACAAACATAAATACACACACAGACACATAGACACAGATGTACACTAAAGAAATAAATGCATGTAAAATATAAAAGTAAGGAAAATAAGAACATAATTTGAGAACCTTTTAAATATACATAACCATATAAGAAATCAACTGTAATATTATTTGCAGTTTCTTTTAAAGTTAAAACAAGCCTTGAATGTAACCACAGTTCCACTTCTACATAGCATCTACATAGTTACCTATGTCAAATTAAATATGAATTCACTCTCTTAAATGACTGGTTATACCATCTTCAAATATTTATAATAAACAACATATTGGAACAGCTTATTGGTTATAAACAGGAACAGTAAGGAATAAAAACAGAAAAATGAAGACATTAAATGAGGAAGAAGCATAAAAAAGAAAGAGTTGAACATCTATCAACAATTTTTATTGACAGCTTATAATAAAATTGCTTATATTATGTTTGGACAACAGTGATAAACAAAATATATCCCTGATTATTATAGAGAATCATTTTAATATGAGGGAAGATGGACTCTCAGACATGGAATATAACTTATGTTAATAAAAAGTATTAAACATGTTAATGAATAGAGTAAATAGTAGTTTGAATCTGCATCCATTCAACTCTAAACCATGTTTCCTTCATAATTACATTCAACTATACCTTCTGTATCATCCCAGAAAGGATTTATTTGCACATAGATAGGTGTTTGAACTTCAGGAGCTGAGAATAGTAATGGCATTATGATTATCACTAATATCTAGTAATTGCTAACATTTTTATAGTACTTACTAAGTGTTCAGGGATTTTCCTCTGAATCTAACATATGTTTTAAGAATTTTATTTAATTATCATAATAACAACAACTGAAGCATAGAAAAGTTAAGCATCATGGTAGCAAATGGCAGAACCTAAGCTTGGTATATGTGTGCCCTTATTCTACTGTCTCCAATAAATGTCACTGGAGGTCTATGGACTTATGAGCCCATATAGTAGTGACCACATTTAGCATATAGTTAAACTAGTAGGTAGAGTATATTTACTGATCTAAATTTTTCACTGTAAAAGACACCCTTTGTCATAAAATCTTAAAAATCACTGGTCTGACCAGCTTTCAGACCTGGTTTGGCCGTTAAGTTTTAGTCTTGCAAAATGTTTAGATATTGGGACTTGTAATGTCTATCTGGGATAGCTGGTGATAGGAGAGACACAGATGTGATTAACTTTTCCACTTTTTCAAACTGGTGTTCAGCTAGTCACCATGGATTTGAGGGCATTAAGAGAAAATTAGGTCTTCCCAGATTATATAGTTCTAAATTATTGCTGTACAAGCCTGTGAGCTAACAAAAAGTAGTTATAACACTGAAATTGGTAGTGTTTTTCCATGTAAGATTATTATAACAATACATAACTGACAGATTGCCCAACACAGTACTTGCTGTACTAGCCACAAATGAAGTTAGGTACGTTTAGTCTCTGAATCTTACAGCAATAAAACTTTGTACTATACTTTTGGACACTAAGGAAAAGCTCTGCCTGCCATAAGCAGCAATGAAATGATGAGCTGCTTCCAATTCCTACCCTGAGGCACAAATGTATTTCTGTTCTAATGTGTTTTATGGTTTTTCTAAGACTTGGTTAAAGATACAACTCATTTTTACCATAAGAAAAACACAAAACTTAATATCTGATACTGCATGTGTTTGTATACTTGGCATATTTCTTGAAACTGAGTGCTCTGAAGAGATGTCTGAGTGTTTATTCATACTAAGGGAAGGTAACATTTTGTGTACATATTAAAATATTACACTGTACTTCACAATATGTACAATTATTATAAATTAAATAAATCAAGATTTATTTGTTTTGATTATTATTTGTTTGAATATTTAAAAGAAAAGAAAATTCTACCTACACTGATTTGATCATTGTATATCAATTTTTATATTACACACACATACACACACAAACACATAAAACACATATACATATATGTACATATACTTGAGGTTTAGAACAGATAAAGCAAACAGCCATTCTTTCTAAATTTCCACCAAAGAAATTAATTTTACCTCTTTTGCCAATTGGTGTTCCTAAAATAAAACAGCAATTCTCTAGAAAATATGGTTAATAGAAAAATGAAAGATATGTGATAGATAAATAGATAGATAGTCTTTCAGAAGCCCTCTGTGGTAGGCTCCTGTCTGTTACTTGTTTTCTCCTACATCCAATGTCCATTCCATTTGTCTTTTTAGTGAAGATTGATCATGTTACCCCGGGTCTTCTTTCTTGTTTATCTTCTTTAGGTGTATAAATTTCATTATGTTTATCATATCTTATAAGTCTAAATATGTGAGTATATACCATATGTGTCTTTCTCCTTCTGGGATACCTCACTCAGAATGATCTTTTCTAGATCCCACCATTTGCGTGCAAATTTCATGATTTCCTCATTTTTAACTGCTGAGTAGTATTCCATTGTGTAAAAATACCACAATTTCTGCATCCATTCCTCCGTTAATGGACATCTGGGTTGTTTCCAGGTTCTGGCTATTACAAATAAAGCTGCTATAAGCATGGTTGAGCAAATGTCCTTATTGTGTACTTGAGCAACTTTTGGATATATGCCTAGGAGTGTTATAGCTGGGTCTTGAGGAAGCGCTATTCCTAATTGTCGAGAAAGTGTCAGATTGATTTCCAAAGTGGTTGTACCAGTTTACATTCCCACCAGCAATGAAGATAGGATAAACATACTAAAATCTGTACACCTAAAGAAGATAAACAAGAAAGAGGATGCGGGGTAAGATGATCAATCCTCACTTAGAAAGATAAATGGGATGGACATTGAAAGTAGGAGAAATTTCTGAGACTAACATTCAACCAAGGACCATGTATGGACATAACCTAGAACCTCCACTCAGATGTAGCCTGTGGTAGCTCAGTAACCAATTGGTTTCCCAAAGTGAGGGGAACAGGGACTATTTCTAACAGGAACTCGATGACTGGCTCTTTGGTCTCCCCACCCCCGAAGGGAGGAGCAGTCCTGTTAGGCCACAGAGGAGGGCTTTGCAGCCAGTCCTGAAGATACCTGATAAAACAGGATCAGATGAATGGGGAGGAGGTCCCCCCCATCAGTGGACTTGGAAAGGGGCACGGTGGAGATGAGGGAGGGAGGGAGGGAGGGACTGGGAGGGAATGAGGGATCGGGACACGGCTGGGATACAGAGTTAATAAAATGTAACTGATAAAAAAAAATAAAATAAAAAGAAAAAAAAAATCAAAAAAAAAAAAAAAAAAAAAAAAAAGAAAGTAGGAGAAAACATTAAAAGGACGGGAGCTTACCACAGAGGGCCTCTGATAGACTCTACCTAGCAGTGTATCAAAGCACATGCTGAGACTCATAACCAAATTGTGCAGGGAATCATATGAAAGAAGAGGTAGTTAATATGACCTGGAGAGGACAGGAGCTCCACAAGGACCTAATATATCTGGGCACAGGGGTCTTTTATAAGACTGTTTCTCCAACCAACGACCATGTATAGATATAACCTAGAACCCCTGCTCAAATGTAGTCCATGGTAACTCAGCATGCAAATGGGTTCCTAGTAAGGGGAACAGGGACTATTTCTGACATGAATTCAATGGCTGGCTCTTACACACACACACACACACACACACACACACACACACACATACACACACACACACATGCATGCACCACGAGGGAGTCCTGCTAGGCCACAGAGGTGGACATTGCAGCCAGTCCTGAAGATACCTGATAATCTAGGGTCAGATGAAAGAGGGAAAGGACCTCCCCTATCTGTGGACTCTGAAAGGGGCAGGGAGGAGACGAAGGAGGGAGGGGCTATGGCTGGGATACAAAGTAAATAACCTGTGATTAATATAAAAAACTAAAAATTATTTTTAAAAGTTTAATTTAGTTTACTTTTAGCTGTATCTCCTGAACTTCAGGAGAAGCTAGTTATTGTGAGCACACTCACACACCAAGGAACACAATGTTTCCACAAGTTGAATGCAAAACTCACGTAAGACACTGACGTTTCATAGCTCAGTATGGAGAAACTGTTCTGTTTGTCACCAACACATACTCAAAGTAATCATGAAACAAATACCCTGTCTGCAAGGACACCAAAATAGAAAACAAAAACAACACAGAGATCATTGTATAGCATCATGTTCAAAACACACTTTAATGAAGAGGCAGCTAAGTGGCCTCATGGATACTAATGCTTTGCTTGTTTTCACTGGTAGCTAGTCATAAATGTTAATTAATTCACTCGGTGAGATTTTTCAGCGTTATCTAAACCCTCACTTGCTCTAGATCATGAAGAACAATGGCGTTGCCAGCTAGTGGAGACCAGACCCAAATACTGTGGGTCAGACCCAGCTTGAAAGCCAAACATACATGAGAAATAATCACACAACTCTCTCTATGCACTGAACACAGCACTGTGTTGTTGTATTTAGTGTATTTAAGCTTTATCTGAACACCATAAGGTTGTCCGCTATTTTATGAATATGGCGAAGCAGCAGAACTACTAAACACATATCTGTAACAACAACCTAAGGGTGTTTATCTACCCTTTGCAGCCGTGAGATGAGAAAATCAATTACTTTCTGCTAGATTCCAGCTTTTAGACATCACACAATATTTCAAATGTTTTCTGAAGTCTTTAATATATATGACCAGTATATATTTTAGTGCCCAACAGATGAAATCACACAAAATAATATTAGTAGTAGTGATATCATCATTATTGCTACTATTAAAGTATTCTAAAAATGCATAAAGATCTTCCTAAATTGACATTAAATAATGGACCCACATGATGAATTCATAAAAGCTTTTGAATTGATGGATAATTTTTATGATTTCTCTGTATTTGTTTCTTTTGATGTAACAATGCCTGTCAATCTTGCACATACCTCTTTTAAATGTATGTGCTGATTCTGATGTCCTGTCTTGACTGGGATTTGAAGTACATTTTTCACTTGGATCCTGCTTGCTCCAGTCCTGAAACCCTTAGGGTTTCAATCAAGGCAATATTGGACATTAGGGTCAAGGCCATTAGGAAGATGCTCTCAGCCCTGGATCAGGAGTGTAGCATGCTCGAAAGCAAGCCTACTAACAGGTTCCTGTTCCGAAGATTTTATCAAGCAGAGAGAACAAAAGGGTTAGTAGTACTAACACACACAGACACACACACACACACACACACACACACACACATTGTTAAAACCAGTATCCATATCTGAACAGACTAGGATCAAAGCCATTTCACACTCACCCCAAGACTATTTTCTCGGAGTAATGTAAACAGCTGTTTCTAGGAATGGCCTTAGATTTTGACTTATATCTATGCCAATACATTTTTGCCTTCAAATGTTTACAGAAATGAGGAAGAACCTAAGACCAAGCAGGACATAATACTGTCTTGTGTTCTAAGCTCTATACAGTCACACAGAAAAGAGACAGCATGCCCATCTCCCACAAAGCTTGTGTTACAGTGCATAATGAAGATCTGCTTCATAACAGGCTTCATTTTCTCACAGTATGTATTACCTTACAGTTTTCAGTACATTGTATTTTTTTTTTTATGTTCATTTACTAGTTCCCATGTCTCTAAGAATTTGGCAAATTCTAATAAGTAGGATTCAGTTTTGTTCACTGATTCCAGTAAACTGGAGTTTGGCACATATTCTATAGGGAAGAAATTTCGTCAAATGAACTTGTGCATTATAATTATTTGTTGGTGTCAATATATTGTCCATTTCACTTGACAGGTTAGACGTCTATGAAAACGTTGTGGAGGTAAAGCTAACTCTGTACAGTAAACTCTGGCTATTTATGGAGAGACTCTCAGACCCAGTCTCAGAGAGGACAGTTTCTGGTCACATCAACTTCAAAGTAACCTTCAAAATACATAAGTTTGAAAATCAGTCTGCTAAAGCTTTAGTTATACTAAGGTATGAGAAAAGAAAAATAGAATTCTTAGGGCCCAGATGCCTTCATCCTTATGCTCAAAAACAGTGACTGCATGCACATATGAATGTATTTTTTAAATTACCTTAAATATAGCTCTAGTCATTCAACAAAATCTGCACTGGATCAATAAGAGAAATTCCGTGGGATCAGTGGTTTTCATCTGGCTCTTTTGGCTGCATATAATCTCTGACTGAAGGACATAGGGAAGTGAAAGTAGCATATGATTGTCCCAATCTTCTCTAGGATTAGATTTTCCATTACCTGTACTTGGGCCTCAATTGAAGCTAAACAGAAACAACTGAAGCTTTCCCACTAAGCAATAAAACACTTAATTTTGTTGTTTTTGGAATTTATTAAATGAGAACAATAGAGATGAGATGCGAAAGTGCTTCAACCACCCATCCGTGCACTCATCCATCCAACTGTACAAAATTAGAGGCAAATGCAGAGAAACATGGCGATATATAGCTAGGAGTAATCAAAGGTGGCTTCTAGAAAGAAAACACATGTGGAATGTCAGAATGATGGCAAAGTACATCAATAAACAGGATAAAGGAGTGCACCAGCCGCATAGATGCCATGTATTCATGTTCAGTAAAGCCGCTTATGACAAACTAAACTCTAATGCGTGATAATAATCAGAGGAAACACCGTATTCACCAGTACAAAAAAAAAGCACTGAACCCAGCAGGTGGTGAGACCTGACCATCCCTGAAGTTTACTCCAATGGGATTCTGGGGATGTTCAGAATTCCAGAGCCTATGACCACCTCCAAAGTATCTAAACACAGAACTAACTAATATTTTCTGAATATGGCATTAGAGTTAGAAAATACATGTGACTTGCCTCAAGGTCATGTATTAAAGAGACACAGCTAGCATAGACACCAATTAGTTTGGCTACAAAGGCCATTTTCTCATCAAGCACACTGTGGCATATTGTCAGGAGCCTCAAACCTGAAAGCTATGGAACGTCACTGCCATTATGAAGTGGCCCCCTCTCTGCTAGTCTCATTGTGACTTTTGTATGGAAAGAAGTCCAATGAGTTCTCCTTCCTCAAAGGGCAGAGTGGAATGTCTTCTCTGTGGGCATGTTATTGTGTCCAAAGCCTTCCTAGTGGCCGAACAGATGCCCTGCCAGATGGTGGCTGCTTGGACCCGGGATGTGCTGTGGAAGGCAGCCAGAACAATAGCCTTGTAACAGTTGTAAATGTCACTGTCTCTCAAAGACTAGACAGCTGGACAGAGTGCCCAGAGCCAAGCAGGTGTTAACCAGGCAGCACATGGTTTCGCAGCCAGAGGGAGGAAGACCTCGGGCCATCAGGAGACATCCAGCACCATGCAGTTGGAAGAGTAAGAGTTCTGCTTGCTGCATGTAGGTTTTGTTACACCTGGAAAGCAGGGACCATCAAGGAAAAATTTGATTATTTGTATACCACTTCTACTTACAAGGCCTTCTGGGTTATCAAGAATTGCTTCTCTACATCCTGATTATCTGTTCATCTCTGTTATTCTGTGACAAAAGTAAGAGCATGTGTCTTTGGTCATTTGGAAGTTCAGACGTATGGGGTAAAAATAGGATATGGTGTACTTGAGGGCTAGTAAAGAGCTACATCGCACAAAGAAGAAAATGATGGTTTTTAACATATCACAGAAAGCTTCCTCAAGAAGAAATGGTAGATGGTTCACAATGTTTAAGCATTCACAAAGCATAACCTGAAGATACTCAAAGAATGGTAAGACAGGAGACTGAGAGGTTGTCCTGTGTCAGGCTCCAAGCAGTGCAGTATAGACAGCACACAAAGCTTTGCAGAAGTATGTTGGTGTCTTGGTAGTGAAATGGACCATGTTACCCCTCAGAGCTGCACAACAGCAGGCTGTGGGGCTGGTTACAGTATCGAGACTTGTTTACTCTTTTGCTGGGGCCTCTGTTCTAAGCTGAAGAAACTGAGCTGTTTATCATTTGTTCATCTTCCTCCCAGAACCAGCAAGGTATATTAGACATGTCCTTCTTATGGTGTCAGATACATTAAAAATAAAAAGGTCAGGAATCTAAGCACTGCTTTTTTACATGTGGACTTTATTTATAATAAACCACAACTACATACAGTAGGAGCAGTTATGAAATAATCAGGAAAGCCATACATAAAAGTTACTTTTGAAATGTTTAGCTCGTTTTTATTTGACAAACATGAAGAAAATATTATCTATCCTATCTAAGTGAGTCTAAAGTTTTGTACCTAAATCATTTTGTTATATCTTATGTTTATCAACTTAAAAAAAACATCTTTCTAGACCTTGAAACATTTTCTTCAATCCTAAACAACATAACTGAAACTATAACTATATAGTCTTCAACCCCATCAACTTCAGAAGGAAGAAAATTACTACTTAATTAGGAAGTGCAGACAAGCAGCCTCCAAAACTAAGAGATGACAGAGAGTTTACTGTTTGGTCAGTCACACATTCTCCCTCTATAACATTGGAACATCATTTCAGCCTTCTGGCCCAGTATATCTGGCAGACATAATTGTGGAAGCAGGAAATATGACAGACTTTTAAGCACTGCTTTTTAAAGTACTGCTTATGCCACATGAGTTCATAGCTCTTTAAGTAAAGAATGTCACATGACTTGACACGGAGTCAAGGGCGAAAGGATGGCACTGTGCTGCAAAAGCACAGGAAACATTAAAGCACTGATGTCATCAGTATACAAGAAGAGCAACAGGGAGTTGAAAGAGGCAAGTAGGAAACAGATTATGGGATTTATTATAGACTGAGCTAATGAAAATTTTATTTTTATCACATCCTGTAAGGTGCATAGGCATTAAAGAAATGTAAATAAAAACTATTATGATACATCTGCATTTTATGACCCTCTCTCTAACCTCTATATGTAAGATACTTTGGAAAATATTAGATATAAGTGAAAAGTGTATGACCTGCTTTTCATTTTCTTCCATTTTTATGTAATGGGGTGATTTAAGTTACATTGCTGCTAATTGTTCTGTAAGGTTCTTCAAGAATTTTGCTGTGAATCCATCTAGTACTGCCTATCTACTGGGATATTTTACCATGGCTTTAACCACAGAGATGTGTGTCAGTTAAAGATAATTATTTTATTTTAATTTAATTTTGGATGTTGTATGAAACTAGGCATTTACCCATTTCTTTTGAGTTTTCCAGTGTCATATATGGTTGCAATTTGGACATGGCACTGTAATGTATATTCTAAAATTCTCCTGTCTCAAGTTTCTGTAAGCATTGTTCCCCACTTTTTCTCTGATTTGTCAATAAAGCTGATCAGCCATTAACTGAGCAGAAGAGAGAATAGGGATAGACTTTTATTTCCAGCAAGGGGAGGGGTAGAGAGGTATTCAGGAATGAGGAAAGGACCAGGAGGAAAGGTAAGAATCTAACCATAGACCATGCATAGAGATAACCTAGAATCCCTGCACACATGCAGCTTAGTCTCCAAGTGTGTGTTCCCTAGTAATGGGAACAGAGACTGTCTCTGACAGGAACTCAGTAGCCTGCGCTTTGATCACTTCCCTCTGAGGGGGTGCAACCTTACCAGGGAACAGAGGAAGACAATGCAGCTACTCCTGATGAGACCTGATAGGCTAGGGTTAGAGGGAAGAGGAGGAGGACCTCCCCTATCAATAGACTTGGAGAGGGGCATGGGAGAAGATGAGAGAGGGAGCTACAGCTGGTATACAAAGTGAATAAACTGTAATTTATAAAAAAAAATAAATATTTTAAAAAAATAAAACACCCATAAAATGCAAGTGTCTCTGGGGGGTAACCAGATTAGTTTAGAGGATTAATATAAACTAATATTGCTCAGTTATTATGCATAGAAATCTGTTGACTAAAACTAAATCCTCTGTCTCTTTTATTTGGGGGCTATCTGGGTGAGAGAAAAGTCAGCAACTTTACATTTTATGCATCACTGTTCCACAAGAGGAAATTTTATTCTTGGTACTGTAATTCTGGTAAAAACATTGATGATGACAATGACAAAGAAGACCAAAAAGACGAAGAAGAAGAAGAAGAAGAAGAAGAAGAAGAAGAAGAAGAAGAAGAAGAAGAAGAAGAAGAAGAACAAGAAGAAGAAGAACAAGAAGAAGAAGAACAAGAAGAAGAAGAACAAGAACAAGAACAAGAACAAGAACAAGAAGAAAAAGAACAAGAACAAGAAGAAGAAGGGAAGAGTTCAATTTGGGTTTTTTTGTGTGTGTTTTTTTCACTTTGCATCCTTGTTGTAGCCCCATCACTCCTCCCCTCCCAGTCCTATCCTTCTTCTTTTCCCCCTTCCCCTTCTCCCTCACCTATTCTTCAGAAAAGGGGAGCTTCCTTTCCCATCCACCTCAGCACATCAAATTGCATCTGAACTGAGCATGTCCTCTACCCTTGTGATCCAGCAAGTCAGTGTCCCCAGGAGGAAGTGATAAAAAAGCTGGCAAGTGAATCCTTGTCCATCCAGTCCCACTTCCCTTACTAGAGAACCCACATGAAGCCTAAACTGTCCATCTGCTACATCTTTATAGGGGGCCTAGATCCAGTTCATGTGTGGTCCTTGGTTAATGTTTCAATCCCAGCAAGCCCCTCTGGTCCCTGGTTAGTTGGCCCTGTTGGATGTCTAAATTTAAGAAAATACAAATACATCCATATTCACCTCCCTGCACAATACTCAAATCCAAGTGGATCAAATACCCCAGTATAACACCAAAATTCACTGAGTCTAATAGCAGAGAAAGTGGAAAAGTGCATCGAACTCATTGGCACAGGAGAAAACTTCCTGAACAGAACACCAACAGCTCAGGCTCAAAGATCAACAAATAATAAATGGGATCTCATGAAACTGAAAAGCTTCTGTAAGGCAAAGGACACTGTCAATAGAACAAAATGACAGTCTACAGATAGGGAAAAGATATTCATCAATCCTACATCCAACAAAGGGCAAATATCCAAAATACATAATGAACTCAATAAATCAAATACCAATAAACAAAATAACCCAATTTTAAAAATGGGGCGCAGAACTAAACAGAAATTTCAACAGAGGAATCTAAACTGACAGAGAAGCATTTAAATGCTCAACTTCCTTAGTCATCAAGGAAATGCAAATCAAACAATTCTGAGATTCCATCTCACACCTGTCAGAATGGATAAGATCAACATCTCAAGTGACAGTTCATGCTGGCAAGGGTATGGAAAAAGGGGAACCCTCCTCCATTGCTGGTGAGAATGTAAACTTGTACAACCTCTTTGAAAATCAATCTGGTGCTTTCTCAGAAAACTGGGAATAGTGCTACCTCAAGACCCATCTATACCACTCCTGGGAATATAACCAAAAGATGCTCTAACTTACAACAAAGATACTTGCTCAACTATGTTCATAGCAGCTTTATTTTCAATAGCCAGAATCTGGAAACAACCCAAAAGTTCCTCAACCAAAGAATGAATAAAGAGGACAGGAACTCCACAAGGAGAGCAACAGAACAAGAAAATTTGAACAAAGGGAACTTCCTAGAGACTCATACTCCAACCAAGGACTATTCATGGAGATAACCTAGAACCCCTTCACAAATGTAGCCCATGGCAGTTCAGTGTCCAAGTGGGTTACCTAGGAATGGGAAGAGGAACTGCCTCTGACATAATCTGATTGGCCTGCTCTTTGATCACTTCCCGCTGAGGGGGGAGCAGCCTTACCAGGCCACAGAAGAGGACAATGCAGCCACTTTTGATGAGAACTGATAGACTAAGATCAGAAAGAAGGAGAGGAGAACCTCCCCTATCAGTGGACTTGGGGAGGGGCATGCATGCAGAAAGGGGAGGGAGGGTGGGATCGGGAGGGGAGGAGGGAGGGGCTTATGGGGAGATACAAAATGAATAAAGTGTAATTAATAAAAAATAAAAAAAGTTAAAAAAAAGAAACTGTGGCACATTTACACAATGGAATACTATTCAGCTATTAAAAACAAAGAAATCATGAAATTTGCAAGCAAATCGATGAAACTAGAAACAATCATGCTGAATGAGGTAACCCAAACCCAGAACACACAAAATATTTCCTAACTTAAAAGTGCATTTTAACCATATAGCACAGGATAAGTATACTATGATGCACACACCCAAAGAAGATAAATAACAAGGAGAATCCAAGGGAGGATGCATAAATCTCACTTGAAAGGGGAAACAGAATAGACAGAGGAGTGGCTGAAGAAATGGAAAAAGGTAGAAGAGGGGGTGCAGAGAGTTAAGAGGGTGGAGATCAGATCTGGGAACAGTGATGGCGAGAGGACAAAAGCCTGTAGAGAAAAGAGAAATGGAGGGTGGGGTTATCTCTGTGACAAGCTGGAGATCTAAGTCAGAGTAGGCCACTTGGAGGATATAGGGGGAATTCAAGCAGTGATTCCTAGTAACAGAGGCCATAGAGACTGAAGAGGACACCTTCTAACTAGCCTAGCCTCAGTGGAGGGAGGGGTACTCCAACCCACCCATAAAAACATCAACACCAAATCCACCCTGCTTACAAGATGTGCAGGAATAATGATAGAGCAGATAGAGACTGAGGGAATACCCAACCAATGCCTGGCCCAACCAAAGACCTACGCTATGGGAGAATGGGAGAATGCCAACCCAGGACACTATGAAAGACACTCTGCTATGCTAGCAGATAGGAGACTGGCAGAATTGTCCTCTGAGAGACTCTACACAGCAGTACCTCAAAACAGATGCTGAGACTCACAGCCAAACATTGGGCTATGTTTAGGAAGTCTTGTGGAAAAGTGGGAGGAAAGAGAAAAGGACCAGGAAGTGTCGGGAGATCCACAAGAGGGAAAGTTTAATTTGTTTTGCCCATATATTCACTGAAGCACGGTTGAACTCCCAGGGGCCAGCTCCTTAAAGAAAACTGAATCCTTCCCCATCTGCACATCTAGCATAAGCCATCAGTTGTGGAGAGTTATATTTCAGCATCCTTATCACAATTTTTAAGATTTCTGTGGTACACTTCAGCATTATTATCACAGTTCTTAACATTTATCTTCAATGGCTTTCTGTCTAGAACATTACTTTATGTGGGGGAAGAGGAAAGGGTGGTCCCAGAAGCCTTCTATGTCTCAACTATGACTCTACAGTCATCAATCCAATTGCAAAAGCAGCTTTCTTGCCCTTTATAGTCAATGCGAGCATGCATCATAGACTTCCACATGGTTTTTGGCAACAGCGGGAATCACAGATATCCACATGGCCTCCAATGTTTTCATGTGCCACCAAACTCAGAAAGGTCTCTGGTAACATTAGAGATCATGGACATCAACACAGCCAGCCCTCTGTCACAGCATGGGCCATGGACACCATCACAGCCTTTGGTGGCAGGATAGGCCAAGAATATAAACATGGCCTCCAGGGCAACACAGGCCACATACACCATTATGGTCCCTGGTTGGCAACCCAGCCCATGGATATTAACATGCCTTCAGGCATCAGCACAGATGACAGCCATCCACATGGCCTGTGTGAAAAAAAAATGGATCAAGGACATTAACATCTCTCCTAGCTGAAGCACTGACCATGGACATTAAAATGGCCTCAGTTGGCTGCACAGGCTGCTCACATCAACAGGACCGCTGGTGGCTGCATGCCCAGAGACATCAACATGCTTTCAGGCAGAGGCACAGACAGGGGCACCAGCCTGGGCCTTCAGTGATAACACAGTCCAACGACATCAGCACAGCCCCTTGCTGCAAGATGAACATGCAGGTCCTATCCTTCAATAAGAGCTATTGTCAGTCAATAGTTTCTGTTGGTGGCAGAATCATTCTTTTTTTTTTTTTTTTTTTTTTTTGAGGATGTGGCCCATGGCAAGATTACCACCCTCTAATGAATGGCCGCCATACTTGCATGAATGGACAGTACTTACTAAGGAGACTTAGTGGGTTATCAGGGGAGAAAAAGATATGAAATTGGGAAATGTGTTGAAGTTAACAAAGGAATTTGGAGAAGAAAATATGGGTATATGACTATATTTCATTGTGTACATGAATGAAATTCTCAAAAAAAAAATAAAAATTTTATTTAGAAGTAGAACAGTTGAGGATACCAAAGGAAAATGTTGTACATAAAGCAGTAGCAGCAGTAGAGGGCATAAAAGCGAAAAGGCTCACCTGGTCCTTATGGAAAACTAATTAGTATAACCTGCAATATGTATAAAATGGTATACAGGAGAGAGAAGGGAAGAGGTCAAGTCAGGGTACCGGTCGCCATTTTAGCTAGTCTGTCCCACCCCCTTGTGGGGATTACAGATGCTTGGCCCACTCCCAGTTTTTGTGTTTGAGTGCTGCAGATCCAAGCACAGATCCTTATGATTCTGTGGAAGCACATTACCCACAGAACCAGAACCATCTCCTCAGGTTCTAAACAAACTTTTTACTTAAGTGCTCACATAGGAAAAAAATATAACACATCTTAAAGGGCAAGGAATATTTTTCCTTCACTAGAGCAAGTGCTTACTACCTAGAAGAGAATCTGACATAGTGTCAATAAATACGTGTCACATGAATCATTAAAGGAAACTTCAGGAAGCACCAGATAATGCCCTTTTCATACTTGTAAATATCACACTTTTCCAAAACATACTGCCTTTCAACCAATGGCTATAATAACCAGCCTACAGTTTCTTTAGAAAAAGAAGTGCAATTTCTTTTCCAATTAATCCATTTTATTATTGCTAGTCCACCCCAAATGTGAGGTATATAGAAAACTCAAATTCAGTGTAAAAATGTTTTATTATTGTTTTTGCAGTTCTCTATGGTGCCAAGCCAATTTGTCTATAAACATGAGCGAATAAACTCTGATTTAAAAGCCATATTGTCTCACATGTGTATGCTAGAACTGCAAGATGATGCAAGACTGCAACTCTCTTTTTTTTTTTTAGTTAAAAGTCACATTAATGATTTCATTCTTCATAGTCACCCGAAGAACCCTGAGAAGGAAACCTTCAACTCTTACATCATTTTCTGTCTTAAGGGTAATGAACCATATGTGTAGACAGCTGCACTGTCTGTACACTATGGTCATTAATTAGACAGGAGACAGGACACTTCCAGGGGGAGGCGGGTGGAGAGAAAGGGTGAGACTTTGAAAAGTCATGGTGATTATTAATAACAAAAAGGGCATTGAAAAGGGTAGAATCTCTATCCTCCATACTTCAAATATATTGCATTGCCCATAACAATGAAATGTGGAAATGTCTGCATTGTGAATGTTTTGTACCTGTCTGAGAAGCCAGAGTTAGGCAAAACAGTGTCTAACAGACAAAGTGACTTATATTCAATAGTCTCACAAACAAAATCCCAATGACTATGCTGTAGTGGTAAACTATTTGCCCCCAAATTCTGAAGGCAACTTAGTTTTTAGGCAATATTCAACTATAGTGTAAAACGTTTTTCAAACAGTTGAGAAGAAAACCATCTGGCTTGAGTACTTTTGCCCAAGCGTCAGTTAGGGTCCTCTAATTACAGTGCAAGATCCTCAGATGAGAGGATGCAAATAATCAAGCATGGGACAAGAATCAAAGTTTAATTAAACAATCAAGGACAAGGCCATGCTAACAGGTTACAGTTGTAATTGCCAAATCTGTTAGAGAGGTAAGTTCAGGCAAACAACACATGATGCTCTTATTCCTGTTACACAACACATTAGATATCTCTGAAAACACGCGAAGAAATAGAGTAGGAGGAACATTTTCTAACACTCTTTGTCTCCTGAACTTTTGAAATCATTACCAAGGGTAAAAAAAAAAAAAAAAAAAAAAAAAAAAAAAAAAGGATGTGTCTTGCCAGGAACTCATTCACACACTCTCAATAGCACCAGTTTGTCAACAGTGTGATTCTGTTACCTTTCAAAGTGGACAGAACATGAGAAATGGGAATTGTGCTAATATAATATCCTGGAGGTTTCAAGGTTGGGTCCGTTAGAGCCCCAGAATAACCACAGAGTGGCTATGTGTCACTCTAACAGAATGAGATAAAACAACAACAAAAACTCCATGATTTGGAGCAGAAGGGGGCTGGAATAGACATTTAAAGGACAACACCGATGTCACTTTTGGACCCTGGGATGCTAAGAAGGGGAAAGACAATGAACTTTAGAATGACTTTCAAATTCCTAACTTCCTAGCAATTTAGTGAATTCTTAGTGGATGAATAAATAAAACATATGTAATCTTTAAAAATATTAGACTGCTCTTTGATCACCTCCCCCTGAGGAGGGAGCAGCTTTACCAGGCCACAGAGGAAAATAATGTAGCCACTCCTGATGAGACCTTACAGACTAGGATCAGAAGAAAGGAGAGGAGGACCTCTCTTATCCGTGGACTTGGGGAAGGACATGGGTGGAGAAGGGAGAAGGAGGATGGGATTGGGAGGGGAGGTGGAAGGGAACTACTGGGAGGATACAAGGTGAATAAACTAATTAATAAAAAAGGAAGACAAGAAAAAAACTTTAAAATTTTTGAATCTATAAAAGATCTAACTAACTTTTAAAATATCCATCCAGTTTGTTTCTGTATTTTAATTTAGTCTTTTTTAATTAACAGTATTCAAAACCACTCAAATGCTGTACATTTTTTTACTATAGTAACTTCTTTGAAATTTAACTTTAAAAATCTTTGACTATTATAGTATTATATGACGCTAAGTATTATAAAAAACATTGTGATCACTTAAATATAATAAGTATTTCCTTGATCATAAAAATATTACTATAAAAACTATGGAAAATATGTATGGTTCATTACTTTTATTCAAGGAACACTTGTGAAAAATCATGCAATTACTGAGGTAAATATTGAGCAAGCTGGAAACACAAGTAGAAAGCAGAAGAGCCCTGGAAGGATTATAAGGCTGTGTTGTGTTTAGGAACTGGCCTATTTTAAATTTTCCTATTTAAATTTTCCCAGGAGAAGATGAAAAATGACAGAGTTGGTCCAGATTTTGGTTTGTGAAACTCTGATGCTGAGAAAGTGGCCAGTAGCCCTCAACTGTGTAATTGAATAGGCCCGGAGACAAAGCACTGCCAACAGAGCTGGACCGCTGCCCCTTCTCCCATGCCAAGGCCCAGGTTGGCCATGTTGATTACCAGTGTGAAAATTTGCCTCCACAAACACATGGCATACCGCCTCTCATACCTACCTCCAAGTCACACCCATATGAGCATCTGCATAGTGCCTTCCTTCTTGCACAGTACTTACTGATCTCTTTATGTTACTGTTTTCACCTAAACTATGTCCTGCAGCAGCTTATAAACCCCAAAGTACCTTAAGTATCATTGCAGTCATACTTCCTCTCCCACAATAAATGTATGAGTTGTTTATACCCCATTTCTAAGTTTAAATTCCTTATAACTCATTTCTAATTTTAATCAAATTTTAGACATCTAAATGATATATTTTATTAAATTCAAAGAAATCATTTTTTAGTCTCAAATTATTCAGTAGTTTCTAAAACAACCCTTGCTCTCCCACTGAATGGTAACTAAAGAACTTGTGACTCAACAATATTATCATTGATAGAACCAAGCTTGTAAACATAATTTTAATAAACTTTTATTGGGCACGCATACATAAGCCTGAATGATATCGTAGATGTTGTAATAATTCTAACATGGGCTACAATATGTTCTCTCTGAGAATACAGGCATGTACTGAAACACTACAAATAGTGTGATTGCAATGTGAAGTATATACAGTTAACCTGTACTTCCCATTTAAAGCCAAAACATGAAGAGATACTCCTGATTGAAGAGAGGAAAAAATGTTGGCTGATTTTAATTTTGGTAATGATCAGAGATTCCAAGAAGAGACAACCACTCATTAAGAAGACTCATTCTTATATGAAACAACGTAGTGGAAGGAGGGTGATGAAGAAAAAATGCTGATGAATGCATAATATCTTTTAATATTTTTCATTTGGTTTTTCGAGACAGGGCTTCTCTGTGTAGCCTTGGCTTTCCTGGACTTGCTTTGTAGACCAGACTGGCCTCAAACTCACACAGATTCACCTGTTTCAGCCTCCAGGAGTGCTGGGATCAAAGGCATGAACCACCATACCTGCCTGAAGGCACATTATTTTAAGCATATAGGAAACTACTGGTAATTCTCAGATAACAAGCCACCACGGTACAAATATTTTCTTTGTGTTGAGAGACAAGTTTCCAACACTCAATTTGTACATCGAAGATTAATTAATCATCAAGACAATGTTATCAAATTGTAAACAATCAGAATCCATAAGGTACTTGTAAAATGTAAAACATACCTATCTGAGTTCTCAGCCAACACACAATCACCAAACATTTAAATTAGTTTTTAGGTAACACTTTCAGTTTTTACAATAACTGGAAGGATAGTATTAAATAAGACTTACCAAATGCTAATGAAGGCTCAAGCATTGCTCCATGCTACTTGTTACATGAAATGACTCACAAAATAAAGAAAACATGGAAACTGCAGTAGGTTCCTACTGTTGTTTCTACTTCACAACAATGAAATGGAGAAAGAGCGATAGTAAGTGACCCATGGTCAAAGGAAATATATCTGATCTTATAATATAGTCATATGGAGTGGTAGTGACCTTTTTACGTCATTGCACAACCTATTAGATACGTGAGATAGTCTTTGTAATGGCTTGCTTCTGGAGAACTCAAAAGCACATACAAGTCTTCTGAGCAGCAGTAGGAAGTGAACCAGTGGACACCAAAATGAGGAGTCTGCATGTTGAAGGTGCTGGCAAAAGGAAAATTTGCAGGCCACTTCTGAAGTATTACTTAAGCATAGAAAAACTTACCCAAAGGGTTTGGGTTAATATATGCCAGACTCATAGCTTTGGCAAAATAAAAGTGAATAACTCAGAGTCATGACAAACCAAAAAAAGTCTATTCAAATTATTAAAGGTTATTAATGCTTCCAAAATTACTAAAAGATAATTTCACAGAAATCATCTAGCTTTTACAATTTTTCTTTCCCCACATCTGAATGTTCACTGAGTTTTCAGTAGATGTAGAAACCAAACTGTTATCCTTGAAAACATACATATAAGTCACATTATACAGACTGAAAAGGTTAAATTTAGCCTGTTCATACAAACAAATAAACATATATATGTATATATGTGTGGTTAATGTATATCTGTGTACATGTAATAACAGTAAAAAAGATGTCATTAATCTAAAGGAGAGCAAAAAGTGGTATAGAACAGGACTGGGAGTGAAGAAAAGTAATGAGGAATGATGTAAATATATTAAATCTCAAAAATAAAATATTAAATATTGAAGACTAACAAAAATGCTATGAATGCTATAATGAGTAAAATTCTAGAAAGTTAAATAGAAAAGTAATTGTTTCCATGTGTTCCTAATGTGCTTTCTATTACACTAAGCTTACTCAAATGTTAACTTACTCATCACACCCTCACAGCACAAAGGATACTATTGTTATCATCAATATTTTACAAGTGAAGAAATTCATGCTGAAAAGAAACTTACCTACATCACAACTGGTTGAGTGACAAACTGAGTTACAGTGACAAAGTAGCTTTTGAGCCCAGTTTATAGAGGAGATGAAGGATAGGAAATGATGAGGAGATTTTGTGATGATTTTCCGACTACTTTCCCCACTAATTCTGCAAAAATAGTTCCTGGTTGTTTATCACACCACTTTATCATTCTAGTAAGTATTCTAGTATTCTGAATATTTACCTCATTATTGTAGGCAGTGTGGGCAGAGCATGTGCAAACTGGACACCTTCTTATTCTGAAAGTTTACACTCTAGTGAGGAGTGCTGTGTTGTATTTGATTTGGATAAGATTCAGTCCTTTACATACTGTCTTAGTGTTCTATTGCTATGAAAAGACACCATAACTAAGGCAACTCTTCTAAGAGAAAGCATTTAATTGGGGCTTACATATTATTTCAAAGGTTTAGTCAGTTATTGTCATGGTGCAGGTGGACAAGGTGATCGAGAAGTAGCTGAGAGAGAGGTCTATAGTTGGATCTTCAGGCAACAGGAAGAGAGTGACACTGAGTCTGGCTTCAGGTTTTGAAATCTCAAAGCCCACCCTCAGTGATACACTTCCTCCAACAAAGACACAACTACTCCAACAAGGCCATATTTCTACCTATTCTCAATTAGAGCCACTTCCTAGTGAGTAAGCATTTAGATGTATGAGTCTCTGGGGTCATTCTTATTCAAACCACCACGTACCAAATTAAATTTTACCTTACAGCCATTTATAGATATACTATCATTATCTCACTTTATCAATTAGAAAAAAAAGCTTAAAGGGAATTAAATAAAATAACCCAGAAGGATACATGTAGATGTAGAAACCCCAAAATAAGACCTATGTCCACCTCCAACCTTATACTTACTTATAATTTTCTATAGCACTTTCAAAAAATATTAAAGCAAGTATTTTGTATGGTAGACTAAGCATTTAAAATAGGCCAGAGGAGCAGGAGGGAATCATATTACTGTTTTGAATGGAAAGATCTGAGAGCAGAAAGAAACAGGTTGATGATTCAGATACGTTTCTAACTGAAGAGAAAGGCTTAAAAAAAGATTATCTTATCTACATTTTTTGCTTGAGTATCAAATGTATGATCATTTAGCATTGTTTACAGCAAATAAAAGCCACAATCATGAATATCTTTTCTGCAAAAAAAAAAAAAAAAAAAGTTTAAAAGTACTGACATTGCCATAGAATCCCCACAGCAGAGTAGCCAAAGACTGAAGTTATACAAAATGGATTCTGTCTAATGAAACAAAAGTAAATCTCTGGTTATTTTATCATACAGAAGATAAATATTTTTATTTGTGATGGAAGAAATCCAGCCACATTTAGGCTTGGATGAGCTATCTTTAGAGGATCTGCCTTTCTTTGTCAGAGTTGCTTTCTATCTGGCTATTCTCCCAGTGGAAAGGAGGCTTTTGTATCATCTGTTATCAAGAGGAACCATACTGTTCTACAGCTTTGTGATATGGTGGAAACACCTGCTGGAAGCTCTGACTTTGCTCCAAATTCCAGCTGATGTATAGCTTTTGTCTCAGGCAGAGAAAGTGCTCAGCACCCCATTAATGGCTGCCTATGATTATTCTAAGACATTATCAATCCCTGGCATAATGCTCATTTTACTAGAGTAAAATGTGCTGTTGCTATCAAAGTAGAAGGTCATACTGCATACTGATCACTGGCAAAAAAAAAAAAAAAAAAGATTTAACTTGGCATTTTAAAATAAGCAGACAAGCTGTATGTGGGCACAGTCCAGTGCCACAAAGTCTCTTTCATTTTACAAAATGAAGTATTTAAAAGTCTTCTGCTATCCCTTTATCTCCAGTAAGGGAAGAATTGGTTGTTGTTGTTTAGTTCAATGGGCCAAGTTTTTGACTGTTATAAAATAGTGAGAGATGATGTAGGCAAAAATACAGATTTCTAAGCAGTTAAGGAGAAATAAAATTTTGTTGTTTTTCATGCTTTTTCAATAGACTCACATATTCTTATTCTTTCTACCTGTGTCACATTGGTCATCAAAGCAATCTATATCAAAGACAAGAATAAAAGCATAAAATCCATTTTAACAGAAGAAAGTTGAGACAGAAAGAGATGGTAGGAACTGGGCTAATCATAAAAAGTATGTAGCAAAGCTAAGGTTTGAATCTAATTTTTTTATTTTTGTTCTTTCTTTAACAGTGTGAAAAGATGTAACAGAATGTAAATATTTAGGGAGGAAAGTTAAAGAAAAATTAGTAACAGTTATACATATCCAAGCATATTATATGTATCTATATGTAATAAATTTATACAATATAATTATGTTCAAGCATTATGGCCACACTCTTTATCACATTCCAAACTGAGAGGAAAACATTAAGTAAGGTCTCTAAGGAAAAATGGTGGGTCACTCAGGATATTATGGATTGAAGTCCTTCAGAAGGAACACCATCCTCTTTGTGTATATGCAGCCTTAACTTCATCCTTTCTTTGGATGCTTATGAAACTGTTCATAATGCTTTTCATCTCCATTTATATTTAGAAATTTTCATGATCTAGCACACAGAGATTCCCTTCAACATTCTAAAGATGATGCTTGCTTGCCTTTGATGGTTTAAACAAAAAGCTTGTTACTACCACTAGAAAAAAATGCAAAAACTATTTTCTCTCAATAATGTAATCCTGTCTTTTTATTTGTTCAACAATAAGCTTTATAAATGCAAAGAGATAATTATTTATTAAAATAAAATGTATTTTTAGAGTTCTATGATGAAGAACTAGGGGTACTGACAATTATCCAGCTAGTAAATGGCAGCCCATTCATAAAAGAGTTCCCAAGAGAAACTGTGAAAGCCAGAAGGGCCTGAGCAGATGTCATGTAGACATTAAGGGACCACAGATGCCAATCCAGACTACCCAGCAAAGCTTTCAATCAACATAGATGGAGAAAACAAAATATTCCATGACATAACTAAACTCTAACAATATTCACACAGCAAGGCATCCTTACAGAAAATACTAGAAGGAAAACTCCAATACAATGAAAACAACTACACTCAAGAAAACATAGGATAAAGATAACTTCACAACAAAAAAATAAAAAATAAAAGAAAACAAGCAATGAAACAGAGTAACATCACCAACTCCACAATAAACGAAACTAATATTCATTGGTCACTATTATCTATCAGCATCAATGGACTTAAGTCTCCAATAAAAAGATACAGACTAACAGAATGGTTGAAGAAACAGGAACCAACATTCTGCTGCATTCAAGAAACACACCTCTGCAGCAATGGTAAATGCTAACTCAGAATTAAGGGCTGGAAAAATGTTTTTCAAGCAAATGGACCCAGAAAACAAGCTGGGGTAGCTATCCTAATATCTAATAAAATAGGCTTTTAACCAAAATTAATCAAAAAAGATGAGGAGGGTCATTTCATTCTCATCAAAGGAAAAATCCACCAGGAGAACATCACAATTCTGAACATCTATGCCCCAAATACAAGAGCACTTACATTTGTAAATGAAGCAGTATTAAAGCTTAAATCACACATAGATCCCAACCCTTAGTAGTGGGAGACTTTAACATTCCACTCTCACCAAGAAACAGACCATCTAGATGGAAAATAAATAATGGCACATTACAGAGGTCCTAAATCAAATGGACCTAATAGATGTCTACAGAACTTTTCACCCAATTTCAAGAGTATACCTTCATTTCAGCACCATATGGAACCTTCTCCTAAATAGACCACATAGTTGGTCACTAAACAAGCCTCAACATATACAAGAAAATTGAAATAATCTCTTGTATCCTATCTGACCACCATGGACTAAAGCTGGAACTCCACAACAACAGAAATAGCAAAAAGGCTACACACACATGGAAACTGAACAACTTGCTACTCAATGACAGGTTGGTTAGAGAAGAAATAAAAAAATAAATTAAAGACTTCCTAGAATTCAATGAAAATGAAGGCACAACAAACCCAAACTTATAGGACACAATGAAAACAGACCTAAGAGGAAATTTTTCGTAGCACTAAGTGCCTTCAGGAAGAAATTTGAAACATCTCAAACAAGCAACTTGGGGCAGACATACCCAAGAGGAGTAGACTGTTGGAAATAATCAAACTCAGGGCTGAAAATCAATCAATTAGAAACAATTAAAATGATTCAAAGAATCAATGAAACCAAGAACTGGTTCTTTAAGGAAATAAACAAGATAGACAAACCCTTAGTCAAACTAACTAAAAGGCAGAGAGAAACTATCCAAATCAGCAAAATCAGAAATAAAAAGGGGGACAACTTCATAGGGGAAAAAAAAAAAAACAGAATTCCCAAAATGATCCTGTACAACAACAGATGGTCTGGAGATATCTCCATCCCTGATCTCAAGTTGTACCATAGAGCAATAGTAATAAAAACTGCATGATACTGGCATAGAAAAAGAATGGTGGATCAACAGAATTGAATAGAAGACCCAGAAATAAACTCATACCTACAGATACTTGATTTTTGACAAAGAAGCCAAAACCATACAATGGAAAAAAGACAGCATCTTCAACAAATGGTGCTGCTCTAACTAGATGTCTACATGCAGAAAAATGAAAATAGATCCATATTCATTACCTTGCATGAAACTAAAGTTCAAGTGGATCAAAGGCCTCTACATAAAACCAGACAAAATAAATCAGTTAAAAGAAAAAGTGGGGAAGAGATTTGACCTCATTGGCACAGGAGACAACTTCCTGAACAGATCACCAATAGCACAGGCTCTAAGAGTAACAATCCATAAATGGGATCTCATGAAACTGAAAAGCTTCTGAAAAGCAAAGGACACCGTTGTCATAACAAAATGACAGCCTACAGACTGAGAAAGGATCTTCACCAATCCTATATCTGACAGAGGTCTAATAACCAGAATATATAAAGAATTTAAAAACAGGAGAAGGGAAGGAAGGGATTGGGAGGGGAGGTGGGAGGGAACAAGAGGGGGGATACAAAGTAAATAAAGTATAATTAAAAAGAAAAAAAACTGCTATTTACAAAATAAGTTAGTAAATAAGTAAGTATGATTGGGTTTTGCTTTTAAGTTGATTAGGAAAGAACCAGCAATGACTTGTGTTAGTAAAGAGATTGCAGCTTCCAGAGATGGAGCCTATTTATTTGATTTCATCTGTACTCATTTCAGTAAGATAATAGCTAGAACATTGTATATCATCACTAACAAAATAAATAAATTCATTAAGTAAATTATTTAAATAAAAAACACAACAAACAGGTAATCCAATTAAAAAATGGGGTAGAGATCTAAACAGAGAATTCTCGGTAGAGAAATATAGAATGGCAGAGAAACACTTAAAGACATGTTCAACACCCTTAGTAATCAGGCAAATGAAAATCAAAACAACCCTGAGATTTCACCTTACACCCATCAGAATGGCTAAGATTAAAAACTCAAGTGACTATTCATGCTGGAGAGAGTGTGGAGAAAGGGGAACCCTCCTCCATTGCTGGTGGGAATGTAAACTTGTACAACCACTTTGGAAATCAATCTGGAATTTTCTCAGACAGTTAGGAGGAGTGCTCTCTCAAGATCTAGCTATACCACTCCTAGGCATATAACCAAAAGAGGCTCAAGCATACAACAAGGACATTTGCTCCACCATGTACAATAGCACCTTTATTTGTAATAGCCAGAATCTGGAAACAACCCAGATGTCCATCAACGGAGGAATGGATACAGAAATTGTGGTACATTTACACAATGGAATACTACTCAGCAATCAAAAACAAGGAAATCATGAAATTTGCAGGCAAATGATGGGATCTAGAAAAGATCACCCTGAATGAGGTATCCCAGAAACAGAAACACACACACATGATATATGCTCATTTAGAAGTGGATATTAGGCATATAATATAAGATGAACATACCAAAATCTGTACACCTAAAGAAGCTAAGCAAAAAGGAGGCCCCTGAGTAAGATGATCAATTCTCATTCAGAAATAATCGACATTGGAAGAAAGATAAAACAGGAAACAGGACAGGAGCCTATTACAGAGGGCCTTTGAAAGACTCTACCCAGCAGTGTATCAAAGCAGATGCTGAAACTCATAACCAAATTTTGGGCAGAGTGTAAGGAATCTTAGAAAAGAAGAGTGAGATAGTATGACCCGGAGAGTACAGGAGCTTTACAAGGAGAGCAACAGAACCAAAATATCTGGGCACAGGGGTCTTTTCTGAGACTGATACTCCAACCAGGGACCATTTATGGATATAACCTAGAACCCCTGCTCAGATGTAGCTCATGGCAGTTCAGTCTCCAAGAGATTTTTCTAGTAAGGGGAACAGGAACTGTCTCTGATATGAACTCAGTGGCTGGCTCTTTAATCACCATCCTCTGAATGGGGAGCAGGCTTGCAAGGCCAAAGAGAAAGACAATGCAGCCAGCCAGTCTTGATAAATTACGGTTGGGACATGGGAGGAGATAAGGGAGGGAGAGTGCGATTGGGAAGGAATGAAGGAGGGTGCTACAGCTGGGATACAAAGTGAATAAACTGTAATTAATATAAAAAAATAAAAAAGTTAACAAAGAATGAATGTGCCTGTCAGAATTTCTTTAAAAGCCTGAAATCTAAATAAGGAAATAAATGTATGTTTCAATGATAGGTGCTGTTAGTTGTTAGTTTGTTTTCTTCTACTTTATCTGCTTTTTTTCACATAACTGAACATATTTTAAAATTAGTTTCATGTTTCTTATAGTAGAGTTTGTTTGTTTTTTCACATTTATAAACTCTTCTTTAACTATGTCATTTTGTTTCTTGTTAAAATGCAAGATGTTTAGTAACAAAACCTATTGGAGGAGAAAACTAATCAACAGTCTTATGCAGCTTTTTACCCTGTAAGCTACAATAATGAATGTCCTGTTAAAATGACTGACACAATAGTACCAAAAATTTTATGTGTGAACTCAACCACCTGCATACTTGGTTTGTAAAATGTTCCACAGGAGGGAACTCATTCTTGGTATTAGAGCTATGTAGATCACAGGCACTAAGGAAGAGCCTAATACTATTCTACAAAATAAATATAGTAGTGAACTGCCCCAAGTTATCTTTATATCTGTGTATCAGTGCATCCATCACCCTTCATCAGAGCAGCTTCTTTTTTTTAAGTAGATTAACATAAATACAATGGCCCACAACTCACCTATACACTAAGTATAAGTTCTAACTTCGACATCTATACCACAACCCTTCCCCACAAAGGTCAAAGTTCCTAATGAAAAGAGGGACAGAAAGATGGTAAGATCCAGAGGTAGCCTCCAGGGAAACAGTTACTGAACATGACAGGGTCATTGTGCATATGAACTTTTGACTGCATCCACAAGACCTACATGAGATCAGAACAGCCAAATTCTATCATAGATGAAAGGCTCACAAAGTCCTATCCCTAGTTGAAAGCCATTGGCAAATGATGACTGATATACTGATATGTTAGGTATTCAGCCTCTAATAGTCTTACATATGTGCATATACAATCAACACTAAATGGAAAAAAGTGAGTTTTTAAAAAGCATACATAAAATTTGAAGGGGAAATGATGGAAGCAGGAGGAGAAAGGAGAGAGAATGAAAGGAGAGAGAATGGGGAGTGTACTTGATGAAACACATTAAATGGGTATCTGACACTCTCACAGAGAAGTTGTTTATAATTACATATTTTCCAAGTGTGCAATGTGATGTTTTGATCTAACATGAATTGTAAAATGATGCTTCAAGCAAGCTAATTAGCATATTTATCCTTTAAGTATTACTATATTTTTATGTTCTGATAATATTTCACATCAAATCTTTAAGCAAATGTTAAGTTCATAATTCAGGATCATTCATTAACCACCATGCTGTATATTACACCTCCAATGTGTTCATCATGCCTGCATGGCTGAACTTCTATCCTTTGTAATCACCATCTCTTCAAGCACCTCAGCCATGACAGGAGATCGTGTAAAACCTCACATATGACAGGAGATCCCAGTCATACTTTCACTTATGAATTCAACACTTGTTAAAATCTATCTGAATATTTCTGTATAGCTAATGTATTTTATATAAAAAGACTCACTTTCCATAAAAATATTTGATAACACACTGTCAGGAGTCAGGAGCTTTATACTTATAAGAGCATACAATGACAGTGGTGACTTCTACATACTAACCTTCTGCCATGTTCCAGGAACTCAGAACTTCACTCTTTATTCATGAACTTGTTTTTTTATGTTTGCATATAAGAAATATTGTTTCAAAATTACTACTAAAGAGCCCCTCCTCCAGCCCACAACTCTGGCTGCTTTTCCAAAGGCCAAGCCTCACACCAGGGATCCCTTGTAGGCCCCGTCCTATGCCCATCAACTCCCCTTTAAGCAAACTGAACACCTATAAACTATAAAGCTATAAGCCTCCCCTGGGCTCCACATTCCAGCCGACAATTTCAGCAGAAGACATCTGCTTTCCAGGAGGCCACAAAAGTTCTAGAGACCCAGATGCAATGTTGGCATTCAAAACCCCAGAGGTCTCACAGGACACACAACCCCATTGGAGACAACCCACTGGACCTGAAGACTTTCTGGAAATTAAAACCCCAGGACACTCACGCCAGATTAGAGAAGAAACAGAAACCAAGAAAAAAAAAATCCAAAACACACCCATTAGCGAAGATCTAAACAGAGATTTCTTGGCAAAGAAATTTTTAATGACCTAGAAGCACATATAAGAAATGTTCAACAACATTAGGCATCAAAAATGTGAGTCAAAACAACTCTGAGATTCCATCTTATACCCATCAGAATGGCTAAAATAAAAAAACTCAAGAGACAGATAGATCATTCTGGTGAGGATGTAGAGCAATGAGAACATTCCTCCATTACTGTTGGAAATACAAACTTGTACAGCTACTTTGGAAATTAATTTGGTGGGTTTTTTGTTTGTTTGCTTTTATTTTGTTTTCAGAAAATCAGGAATAGATCTACCTCAAGACCCAGCTATAGTACTCCTGGGCATATACCCAATGAGCACTCCATTATACCACAAGGACATTTGCTCAACTATTTTCATAGTAGCTTTCGTCATAATAGCCAGAAACAGAAAACAACCTAGATGTCCCTCAACCAAAGAACAGATAAAGAAAATGTTGTACATTTACACAGTGAAGTATTACTCACCTATTTAAAACAATGACATCATGAAATTTGCTGGCAAATGGAAAGAACTAGAAAAGATTATTCTGAGTGAGGTTTTCCAGACCCAGAAGACAAACATGGTATGTACTCACTTATAAATAGATCTTAGCCATAAAATAAAGGCTAACCATACTACAATCCACAGACCCAAAAAAGCTAAGTAAGGAGAGCTCAATAGGGAACATATGAATTTCACTGAGAAGGAAAAGTAGAATAAACATTGCAGGTAGATGGGGGAGGAGATTTGATGGGGGTAGTGAACAGAAAAGATCAGGTCAGGGAGGACAGAAGGAGAGACTACTGAAAAGAAAACCGGATTTGGGGGACATAAACAAGCTAGAAACTTAGAACCATGGAAACTCCCAGGAATGTATGAGGGGACCCTAGCTAAAACTCCTAACAGTGGGGGATATGGAGCCTGAAATGGCCATCTTCTGTAACCGAGCAAGTCTTCCAATGGAAGGATTGAGACACCAACCCAGCCACAAAACCTTTGACCAACAACTTGCCCTGCCAAAAGACATGATGAGGTAAAGATGGAGCAGAAATTGAGGAGGTAGCCAACCAACGATTGGTCCAGCTTGAGACCCATGCCTAGAGAGGAAGCCTATCATTAACTCTTGACACTGTTAATGATATTCTGTTATACTTGCAAACAGGAACTTAGCATAAGCATCATCAGAGAGGCTTTCACTCAGCAGCTGATGAAAATAGATGTAGAGATCCATAGCAAAACATTAGGCTGAGCTTGGGAAATCCTGAGGAAGAGAAGAAGGGGTTGTAGGAGCCAGAGAGGTCAAGGATACCACAAGAAATTCTACAGAATCAACTAACCTTGGCCTAGAAGGGCTCACAGAGACTGACCCACCAACCAGGGAGCATGTGTAGGACTTAATTAGGCCCTCTTCACGTATGTTACATACGTAGCTTGATCTTTATTGGGACTCCTAGCACAAGAGCAGACGCTGTGTCTGACTCTGTTGCCTGCCTTTGGAAACCTTTTCTCCTACTGGGCTGTCTAGTCTAGCCTCAATAGGAAAAGATGTGCCTAATCTTACTGCAACTTGCTATGGCAGGGTTGGTTCATATCCATAGAAAGCCTCCACTTATCTAAAGAGAAACAGAAGAGAAGAGGATTCAGGGGCTGGAAGGAAGGACTGGGAGGAAATAGGGGAAAGGAAATTGTGCTTGGGTTGTAAATTTAATTAATTAATTAAGTAAAAGTATATTGATTAAAATTTGAAAGTCAAATAAGACCAAGATATTATACAATAAAAAAAAAAAAAACTACTAGAGAAATGTCGAGTAAAACCTGACATTCTCTTGCTCTTTGAAGCTTTTCATTCATTGAAGGTGCAAATAAATTATAAAATTCATGTTGTTATAAGTCAGCACTGGAAATCGGTAAGGTCTTAATCTCTTGAGTTCCTTGGGAGTCATATCCTGAAAGGGAGGCCAACACAGCAAATAATATCAGGATAAATCCTTTATATCCACATATTTTTTTGAATGAAGGAGTGACTTTAAACTAAGAGTTAAGTCAGTGCAGTTTCATTTAAAAACTTTCTTAGCCAAGGACCATGTATCCATGTATGGATATAACCTAGAACCTCCACTCAGATGTAGCCTGTGGTAGCTCAGTAACCAATTGGTTTCCCAGAGTAAGGGGAACAAGGACTATTTCTAACAGGAACTCAATGGCTGGCTCTTTGACCTCCCCACCCCCCAAGGGAGGAGCAGTCCTGTTAGGCCACAGAGGAGGACTTTGCAGCCAGTCCTGAAGATACCTGATAAAACAGGATCAGATGAATGGGGAGGAGGTCCCCCCTATCAGTGGACTTGGAAAGGGGCAGGGAGGATATGAGGAAAGGAGGGCGGGATTGGTAGGAAATGAGGGAGCAGGATACAGCTGGGATACAGAGTTAATAAAATGTAACTGATAAGAAAAAATTAAAATTAAAAAAACCTCATTGTCACGAAAAATTTTGCATATGAATCTTTACAGTAGTTTCATTCTTGATTACTAACATAGGAACAAGCAAAATATCTTTCAGCAGGATGGAATATTATTAGGTTCTAAAGAGAAATAAGCTATCAAGACATGAAATTATATGAATGAGAGAATTAAGCCTACACATAGAAAAGTCAGTACAATCCCCATAGTTTAACACTCTGGAAAAGAGAAAAGTCTATCCGCAGTAAAAAGATCATTGGTTTCCAACTGTAAGAGAGAAGGCAGCAGTAGCTGGTAGGCAGGGCACAAGAGACATGAAATACTTTCTTCAGTGCAAGTCCTTTATTGAGAATGTTTTTGTCTTTGTTCATAAGGGAAATTAGTCTGCACTTCTTTGTCTTTATAGGGTTTGGGTATCAGGGTGATAGTGACCTTATAAAATAAATTTGGTGATGTTCCTTCTGTGTTGTGGTTGATCTAGAGCTTTTCAAATGTTAATTGCTTGTGACACCCCCCACCCCCACCCCCAAGATCTTTACTGTTCTATGAGCAAATTGTTGTATAAATTTTGACTCCCAAATTATACCTGATTTGCTAAATAAAGTTGCCTACAGCCTGGACTGAGCAGAAGAGAGGTAGGTGGAGCCAAGGTTCATAGGTTTGGACCACTAGGAAAGGAGAGAGGAAGGAGAAAGGAGAAGGTCGCCATAGGTCAGCATGAACTAGAGCATGTGGCCTGGAGCTTGCTCTGAGGATTGGCACGAGGAGAGAAGCAAATGGAAAACATGTGCAAGTGTTTATGGAAGTTTTGGATGGGAAGTAAACAAGGTAGCCTTAGAGGGTTAAATTCTGACCAGTCCCAGTGTTTTAAGGCATATAAAAATTCTAAAAAATAAGATAAAAACTTCCAAAATTTTTTTTAAAAAAATTAAAAAAATAAAAACTTCCTCAGCTGATTCATAACGAGTTCTAGAACTGGTATTGAGAAGTCAGAGAAGTCTAGACTTGCCTCAAAGTGAAAAATATATGCCACTCTCTGAACCAGTCATGGGACATTGGCTCTTATAAAAAGTGTGTGTATCAGGCAAACCTGCTGACCTCATTTAACAGCATGGAAGTCAAGTAAAAGGAATATATGCTTCAACATAGAAGCTACCATCATCCCTACAGTAAGGTACGAATGTTTCTCTGTCCTGAAATGAAAATTTTGATGGCACAACCTAATAAACCCAATATTCTATGCCTTGTGTCAGCTATATATCCTTAATTTAATAATAAATTAGGAAAAAAAATTCTTCCAGGGTACTGGTTTGTCCCTTTCTCCAACAAAATGCATAAGAGGAATCTAATGCTACAAGTGTAATTTCAGCTGGTTTACACAAATCTTAAACTACAACATAAATTCTACATATCCATGATGCATTCTCGATGCCTGTGACCACCACCTTATACCTTCACTTCTCTATGTGATTCACCTGTTTCGGAAACTTTTTACTAAAAATATTCACAGCCTACAATCACCCTTCTTAAGTTATGGGAACAGCTTTAAGTGATTTATAGTTAATATTGTACCAAGAACTGTCAAATATATCTGGCTGAGTTAACTAGATACCAGAAACATTATTCTCTGTACAAACAGAAGATAAGCAGTCATAACCTCTTCCAACAAGGTGTCATTCCCATGTCACAATCCAACACATTGCAGGAATCCTTTTAGGATTTCATATCATCAGAGACTAAAGTCTTGAGGAATTTTCTGATCTTAATCCAAGTAACAGATTATGAGTTTTTAAAAGATAAATCTGTCCTCTGCCTTCTTGTCATCCAAACATTTTACATATTATTCATTTTGGCACAACTGTTTTCATTCGTCTTTTTCCTTTAGAGTATGCTCTTACCTATCACTCTATCTTTCTAATATTAGCATCCTATCTCAGCAATGAATATAATCCTGGCAATCATTTTGGTAATGGTGCCAATTTACTATCAGTCAGTTAAATTGTGCTATTGAACAACTATTGTTCCAGCATTCTATCAATGCCATTCTTAAGAAAGAATCCATTTCTATTAGATCCTGTTATTATACCCAGCTTGCTATCAACAATGTTTTCAGTCTTTATGCCATACTAGTTTCTAACATTACAGAGCCTTGGCTCTGCTACTTCCCTTTTCTATTTGATCCATTTTAATAACATCTATCATGTCTGTGGCACTTCCCCTTCTGTGGACTATCAGTTTCTTTAGATGTTCAAGATCCATAGTGTCACCAGATAAACATCACCTTCCTAGGCCTTGTCTGATGTTTTAAATCACATATCATAAAAAGTATGCTTATAAACATTTTTGACAGCCTGTTATTTAAATGTATCATTATGTCCCTTTAAAATGTATTCTACAGATAACACATTATACATATATTCCTGTATTCTGCTAATGAATATAGACTCAAATTCTATCAAATTATGTCCTCATATAGTCTGTAGGCACCATATATCCTTCTCCTTATTTAAATTGTGGTTTGGCCACATAGTCAACAGGGGAGGGGAGGTGTCCACCAGAAGGAAAACACATGCTTATGTGCATAGTGAGTTTGTCTTTCTACCAAAAGGAATATAGGAGCAGGAGTCTTGAACAGGGATGACTGGGTGCTCCCTTCCATACATATCAATAGTATATGGAATTTCAAGTTTTCAAGATTATGTTGAAATTAGATTAAGATTATGTTGCCCCATCCTGTCTTAAGAGTCTCGCTTTTTTATCCAAGACTTTGACATTGGCAGTATAGACTTGGTCAAAATAAAACTTCCATCTTTTGGAGGACTGCCATTCTTTAGATGAAATCTCACCATCTTGTAGACTTCAGTATATAAGTCTCTTATGTATTGTTTGAGGAGTCCTTTGGTTTTCAACCTTTAAATTCAATAGAAGATTAAGCACCAATATTCTTTCACTTACTTTCTATGATACATCAATGTCACTTGGTAAAAATTATCCAAGTATACTCTGAAAGTCTTCTTTCAGCTTTTCAGAGAATTCATGTACATTTTAAGAATAGGAAACTCTTGAGTAAATGCAATCTACCATTATTCTAACTCAAAAGTACGCTATTTTTTCATGTCCATGAAAACAAGCAATTTGTGTCATCTCTGTTCCTTTTCTCCCTTCTAAACTCCCCCACCTCTAACTGTTCAAAGTCAGCATCTCATTGTTTTGTAAGTAAAGAGAACTTTCCTTAACCAATGTCTAATAACAACTGTTAAATAATATGTAAAATGAATCCACCCTCAACAACAGTCTCTTCACTATAACCCCCATTCTCTAATATCTCCTGTCATTTCCCAATTTGAGGCCTTTTGCCTATGTTTTTACAAACCAAATAAATTAGTGATAACTCCTGAGGCTCTGGTATTTTACAGAGAAAACCACTATGTAATCCATCTGATGCTGAGAATTGATATACCAGTTGTAGAGGACACAAACAGATTATAAGTAATACAGTGAATTTACTTATGTGAGAACTTTTTATACTCTTTCCCTACAGCAACTGCCTTTATCAGAAAAAATACAGCAAACACCAGAAGAACATAAACCCTTCTCCTAGATGAAAGATACAATGTTTTCCTGCCTCAAAAAAAAAAAAAGGATGAAAACATAGTTTCGATAAATGTGATCTTGTAATATTTACTTGCTTAATTCTGTTCAAGGTACACTGTCAGATGTTTACAGATATTGAGCCATTTCAGGTGACTTGTAAAAGAACAAGGAAAGACATCATTTTGTGAATGTGGAAAAAAAAAAGATGAGCCTCAGTTCTACAAAGCTTGTGTTTGGCTACTAATTTAGTCTATATCTTCTTATCAGACTGTTTATTTCTCAACAACAAAGATCATGTCTCTTGTGAGCCTGGAGCCTAACGTACACTAGGCATTCGATGATTATGACATGAAATCTTAAAAATAAAATACACTGAGCTTAATTAATCATAGAACTTAAAGAACTTATTTAAACATAAAGAACTTAATTAATCGTAGAACTTATTCCCTACTGCTGTGACAAAACACCATAACCAAGGTAACTTCTAAAAGAAAGCATTTAATTGGCTTAGAGTTTCAGAGGATTAGAATCCATGACCATCATGGCAGAGAGCATGGTATCAAGCAGACAGGCAGAGCAGCTGAAAGCTCACTTCTTGAGACACAAGCATGAGGGGAGGGGAAAGTGCTAGCTTGGGCTTTTGAAACATCAAAGCTCACCTCCAGTGACATACATCCTAATCCTTCTCAAACAGTTCCACCAAATGTAGACCAAGCATTCAGATATATTAGCCTAATGAGGGCCGTTCTCGTTCAAACCACCACAGATGACATGATTTTTGGAAAATGTGTGTTTGTGTGTGCAAGTGTGTGCAAGTGTGCATGTGAGGGCTAGAAGTGGACTTGAAGTCTTGTTGTACATTAACTATTGAGACAGGGTCTGTCACTGAACCTAGAGCTTGCTGTTTCAGTTAGGCTAGCTATCCATCAAGGGCTTATGATACTCCTGTCTATACTGCCATCATATACCCCAGCCCTGGGGTTAAAGGGATACCATGCCTTACTTTTATGTGGTTATAGGGGATGCAAATTTAAATCTGTATGCTTGCTAGGTAGCTATTATGTTTGGTGAACCATCTTCTCATTCTCTTTTCTGGATTTAAGTTATACTTATAAAGTTTCATGTAAATTATCATTTGAATAATTATTATTAGGAAGTATTATATTAACAATTATTTTGACTCATTCCATATAGATAGCGATATTTTTACTTTATACAAATGTACAGTTGCTATGTATATAATAGTAAAACAACTGATACATTAACCTAGAAATATTTTTTCTTCATATTAATAAAAGCATCACTGTTTTTGATAAGGTAAAAGATGATATACACACCATCAAAAGTGTTTTAAGTTAAAACACCAAAAAAAAAACCGATTTGTTTCATTAAAATATAATTTGATAACTTTTATGAATATAATTTGAATTAAAATACAATGCAAGCCAGAACGTCAAGGCTCTTGATATAAACAACTGACTTCAAACAACTGAATTTATTGAACCTATGTTTTAAGCCTGTTTCTTCATTGTATTCCATTTTTCTTTTACAATTATACTGTTACTTTTTTTTGCTCTTTCTCCCCAACAAGGGTGCTATTCTTTACTTTCAGTCTTTTATGACTACTAACATTTTTTGATCAATGAAAAGTTTGCTGTTTTGCAAAATAATGGTATGTAATAAAGCTGTTCTACTCCAACAATTAAAAACATTTTATTGTGCAATAAAACTGGGTTTTTTTTTGTAGCAGCAGCCACACAGCATTAATTCAGACACTAATTTGCACATGATATATTATTGATAGAATTGTATGAGCATTTATTACTAAAATGTATATACATATACATACATATTAGATTATATGTTATATTTAGATCACATAAATACCAACTCTGGGTCATTTTTTCACTTCAAATTACTGAGAATTTTATTTTCTTTTTGAAAAACTAAGCATGCAGACCTAAGTATGCAAAGAAAGAAATTTCCATTTTCTCCACATCCTCCCCAGCATGCATCATCCCTTGAGTTTTTTTTATCTTAACCAATCTGATGAGTGTGTGGTGAAATCTCAGGGTCGTTTTGATTTGCATTTCCCAAAAGACTAAGGATGCTGAGCATTTTTTTAAGTGTTTCTCTGCCATTTGATATTCCTCTGTTAAGAATTCTCTGTTTAGCTCTGTACCCCATTTTTTAGTTGTATTACTTGGTTTGTTGCTTTTTAACTTCTTAAGTTCTTTATATACTCTGGATATTAGCCCTCTGTCAGATATAGGGTTGGTGAAGACCCTTTTCCAGTCTGTAGGCTGTCATTTTGCTCTGATGACAGTGTCCTTTGTTTACAGAAGCTTTTCAGTTTCATGAGTTTCCATTTATGGATTGTTGCTCTTAGAACCTGTGCTGTTGGTGTTCTGTTCAGGAAGTTGTCTCCTGTAGCAATGAGCTCAAATCTCTTCCCCGCTTTTTCTTCTAAAAAATTTATTAGGTCTGTTTTTATGTTGAAGTCTTTGATCCACTTGAGCAGGGTGATAAATATGGGTTGTAAGACCTGGGGTCTCACAGCTCAGGAGTTCATGATCCCCCCCTTCCCAGAAATTCCCACAGACCACGACTCGTTGCAAAAGCAAGAGGTTTAATTTAACCATTGCGCAATGGGGTTACCCCTGCTGGTCAGCAAAGAGTGGCACCAGGAGACAAAAGCCTTAGGTTTTTGAAAGAAAAATTGCGGGAAATTTGAAGTTGCAGTTTTGGCAATTTAGGATTGGATGAGGAAGCTATAAAGTAAGATAATTGATTAGTCTTAGATGCTCAAGCTTGGCTAGTCCTGCCAAGTATGGATGCAGCTGCAATTGAAGGTAGGGGTGGTTAGCTCATCCTTGAAGATTGGGGCTGCAGACTTTTGGCTGGAGGTCAGGAGCTACTCAGAAGAAGGATTGAGGCCGTCTGGGTTGTTTGCTAAGAAACACTATCTCAAAGAAAAGGGTCTGGTCCTTTTTTTGCTGAGTGAAGGTCATTGCTTGCTCGCTTTTTTATATCTGTCCTCACAGATAGGGTCACAGTTTTCCATTCTCTGGAAAGGTACTAAGAGGCTTTAGCTTAACCTGAACCTAAAACTCAAAACTATAGGCTTTAGAAGACATACAGGTTACAAAGTTAGTCTAACCCTTTCAGGGTCTATTTGCATTTTCTACATGTAGACATCCAGTTAGACCAGCACCATTTGTTGAAGATGCTGCCTTTTTTCCATTGTATGGTTTTGGCTTCTTTGTCAAAAGTAAAGTTTCCACAGGTGTGTGGGTTTATTTCTGGGACTTCTATTTGATTCCATTGATACTAGTCTGTTTCTATGCCAGTACCATGCCATTTTTATTACTGTTGCTCCTCCATTGCTGGTTGGAATATAACCTTGTACAACCACTTTGGAAATCAATCTGGCACTTCCTCCTAAAATTAGAGTTAGTGCTACCTCAAGATCCAGCTATACCACTTCTAGGCATATGCCCCACCATTCAATAAGGACATTTGCTCAGCCATGATAATAGCAGCTTTATTCATAATAGCTAGAATCTGAAACATCCTAGATGGCCCTCAATGGAGGAATGGATACAGTAAGTGTGGTACATTTACAAAATGAAATACTACTCTGCAATTAAAAACAAGGAAATCATGAAATTTGCAGGCAAATGGTGGGAAATAGAAAAGATCATCCTTAGTGAGGTAACCCAGAAACAGAAAGACACATATGATATATACTCACTTTAAGTGAATATTAGCCATATAATATAGAAAAAAAATACTAAAATCTATAGCCCTAAAGAAGCTAAACAACAAGGAGGTCTTGAGGGAGGATGCTTAATCCTCATTCAGAAAGGCAAACAGGAAAGACATTGGAAGTAGGAGAAGACAAGGAACAGGACAGAAACTTCCACAAAGGACCTCTGCATGACTCTACCCACCAGGGTATCGAATGGGATACTGAGACTCATAGCCAAACTTTGGGCAGAGTACCAGAATCCTTATGGAAAAAGAGGGAGATAGAAAGACTTGGAGGAGACAGGAACTCCTCAAGGAGAACCACGGAGCCAAAACAAAAGGGCCTGCAGAGACCAATACTCCAACAAGGACTATGCATGGAGAGGACCTAGACTCCCTGTTCAAAGGAATCCAATTGGCTGCTCAGTTTCCAAGTGGGTTCTCATGTAAGGGTTACAGAGGCTGTCTCTGATATGAACTCAGTGGCTGGCTCTTTGATCACAATCACCTCCACCAGGCCACAGAGGAAGACAATGCAGACAGTCCTGATGAGACCTGATAAGCTAGTGTCAGATAGAAGGGAAAGAGTTCATCCTCTCTAAGGGACTAGGGAAAGAGCATGGGAAGAGAAGAGAGAGGGTGAGTGAGACTGGGGGGAGACAAGGGTAGAGTGGAAATACAAAGTGAATAAATTTTAATAAATTAAAATAAATTTAAAAAAAAAGTCAGGAAAAAAATTTACACAAGGGGAAGTATTTTGGAAAGCATGTGAGTCAAAATTAAATGTAACAGTTTAGAAAGACAGTTCTGGATGTTACCCAAGAGCTCTAAGGCAGGACCCTATGGTAGAAGTATTTATTGAGATTAATTCAAAACTTGAAATATGAATAAAGGACCTGGACTTAACCTCTGCAATACCAAAATATATCTTTCTTATTTTGTTTGTATATTCTGTTGTGTTGTTATTGTATTTGGTTTGTTTTTTGTTGTTGTTGTTGTTGAGACAGAGTTTCTCTGTGTGGCAATCCTGGCTGTTCTGGAACTTGCTCTGTAGACCAGGTTGGCCTCTAACTCACAGAGACCTACCTGCCTCTGCCTCCCTAGTGCTGGGTTTTCAAAAAGCTCCGATCACTCTCTACATAACAAGGATTGGGTGATTTGTCCTTTATTGAGTTTTTCCTGACTGTATGCATCAATGGATAGAGTTGAAAGCCAATTTTTTGCCTTTGAATATCAGGCTGATTTTTTTTATATGCTAGGGTATAATCTATAGAACAAATTTTAAAAATCTGCTCATGACATGTTAGATGTTTACAATTTGTAGAATGCCTGAATCTTCAGATCCTTCTCATGTCCCAACTCATCTGTTGGGACCTAAACTCAACAGTTTAGCTTCAGCCATGTCTTCTGGCTCCTACTGTGCCTAATTAGTATTTGTGTTTTTTACTGTGCCCTTACACATATTAACTGCCACCAAAGTCTTTCTTTCCTCCCATAGTCTGTCCGACTACTTCACATCCTTCCAGCTAAGACTTACCAAATGTGTCTCTTATCATCTAGTATGATCTCTTATCATCTAGGGGTTCCTGACCTTTTGATGACATATAATGATGGAAATCAAACTTTCTTCGAATGTGTTGGTCATCCATTCCTAGTTATTCCAGCATGCATGCAGACAATGATGCATGGGCTGAACATGCCTGAGAGTAATAGAAGTTTGTGTGGTAAAGTTAAATAGAAGGAATGACATGAGGTGTGAAAGAAGATGCAGATTGCAATCTCCTCCTGCTACTGTAACTAATATTTAAGAAAATGATATAGAATTTTCAGGGAAATGGATGGAACTTGAAAGCATTATACTGAGCGAGGTAACTCAGACAGTGAAAGACAAGAAATCCACACGTCCTTTTACTTGTGGATCCAATTTCTAAGCTTTGACCCTATACTCTGAAGTAAATGCAGAAGTCTGAAAAGAAGAAAAGGATGGGGGGGCTGCTCTAGAAAAAAAAAAGGTTGGTAGAACACAGAAAGAAAGGAGGAAGTGGTGGCCTTTAAATGGGAAGGAAAGAGAGAGAGGCAAATGCAGAAGGAAGGGAAAGATATCATTAATCATATTTGAAAAGGAATTGGTAAACATTATTTTATAAGCTCATTTTTAAAACCTATACACAAATGACAAGAGGGCTATAAAAGAAATCATGAAAACACCACCTTACGCAGTAGCCACAAATAATATAAAATATCTTGGGGGAACTCTAACCAAGTATGTCAAACACTTAAACAAGAAAAACTGTTTTCTTCTTCTTCTGATGTCCATCCTCTTTGCCTTTCCAGATGGGGATTGGACATTTTAGTTAGGGTCCTCTCTCTTGCTTAGTTTCTTTAGATGCACAGGTTTTAGTGGGTTTGTCCTCTGTTGTATGTCTATATGAGTGAGTATATACCATGTGTGTCTTTTTGTTTCTGGGACAACTCACTCAGGATGATCCTTTCCAGATCCCACCATTTACCTGCAAATTTCATGATTTCCTTATTTTTCATTGCTGAGTAATATTCCATTGTGTAGATGTACCATAATTTCTGCATCCATTCTTCAGTTGAGGGGCATCTGGGTTGTTTCCAGCTTCTGGCTATTACAAATAAAGCTGCTACAAACATGGTTGAGCAAATGTCCTTTTTGTGTACTTGAGCCTCTTTTGGATATATGCCCAGTAGTGGTATGGCTGGATCTTGAGGAAGCGCTATTCCTAGTTGTCTGAGAAAGCGCCAGATTGATTTCCAGAGTGGTTGTACAAGTTTACATTCCCACCAGCAGTGGAGAAGGGTTTCCCTTTCTCCACAACCTCTCCAGCATGTGTTGTCACTTGAGTTTTTTATCTTGGCCATTCTCATGGGTGTAAGGTGAAATCTCAGGGTTGTTTTGATTTGCATTTCTCTAATGGCTAGTGAGGTTGAGCATTTCTTTAAGTGCTTCTCTGCCATTTGGTATTCCTCTACAGAGAATTCTCTGTTTAGCTCTGTTCCCCATTTTTTAAGTGAATTACTTGGTTTGCTGCTTTTTAGCTTCTTTAGTTCTTTATATATACTGGATATGAGTCCTCTGTCAGATAAAGGGTTGGTGAAGATTCTTTCCCAATCTGTAGGTGGTCGCTTTGTTTTGATGACAGTGTCCTTTGCTTTACAGAAGCTTTTCAGTTTCATGAGGTCCCATTTATTGACTGTTGCTCTTAGCGCTTGTGCTGTTGGTGTTCTGTTCAGGAAGTTTTCCCCTGTACCAATGAGTTCTAGGGTATTTCCCACTTTTTTTTCAAGCCGATTTAATGTGTCTGGTTTTATGTTGAGGTCTTTGATCCACTTGGACTTCAGTTTTGTGCAGGGTGACAAGTATGGATCTATTTTCATTTTTCTACATGTAGACATCCAGTTAGACCAGCATCATTTGTTGAAGATGCTATCTTTTTCCATTGTATGGTTTTGGCATCTTTGTCAAAGATCAGGTGTACATAAGTGTGTGGGTTTATTTCTGGGTCCTCTGTTCAGTTCCTTTAATCCACCATTCTGTTTCTATGCCAGTACCATGCAGTTTTTAAAACTGTTGCTCTATAGTACAACTTAAGATCAGGGATGGAGATACCTCCAGAAGATCTTTTATTGTAGAGGATTGTTTTAGCAATTCTGGGTTTCTTGTTATTCCATATGAAGTTGAGAATTTTTCTTTCCAGGTCTGTAAAGAATTGTGTTGGTAATTTGATGGGCATTGCATTGAATCTGTAGATTGCTTTTGGTAAGATGGCCATTTTTACTATGTTAATCTTGCCAAGCCAGGAGCATGGGACACCAGAAGAAGAAGAAAACAGGAAACAACCTAGGAACCTACCACAGAGGGCCTCTGAAAGCCTCTGCCCTTCAGACTATCAAAGCAGATGCTGAGCCTGATGGGCAACTGTTGGGCAGAGTGAATGGAATTTTAGGTAAGAACTGGGAAGTAGTAAGAGCTGGAGAGGACAGGGTCTCCACAAGGAGAGCAACAGAACAAGAAAATTTGAACACAGGGAACTTCCTAGAGACTCATAGTCCAACCAAGGACTATTCATGGAGATAACCCAGAACCCCTGCACAGATGTAGCCCAGGGCAGTTCAGAGTCCAATTGGGTTACATAGTAATGTGAAGAGGGACTGCCTCTGACATAATCTGATTGGCCTGCTCTTTGATCACCTCCCTCTGGGGGGGAGCAGCCTTACCAGGCCATAGTAGAGGACAATGCAGCCACTTTTGATGTGAACTGACAGACTAAGATCAGAAAGGAGAGGAGAACCTCCCCTATTAGTGGACTTGGGAAGTGGCATGCAAGCAGAGGGAGGAGGGAGGGTGGGATTGGGAGGGGAGGAGGGAGGGGCTTATGGGGGGATGCAGAATGAATAAAGTGTAATTGATGAAAAATTTAAAAAAAAAGAAAAACTGTAAGTCCTTTTTTTTTCCTTTTAGTTTTAAATTCATTTATTTTCTCACATAGTACATTTGACCAGTTTCCCTTTCCTCCCTTGCCCCCACCACCTCATTGATTCACCCTCACCATCTCTTCCCTCCCCCCCGCAACCCGTCTTCTGTTTCTCTCAAGAATGGTCAGGCCTTCTAGGGATATCAACCAAACATGGCATATCAACTTGCAATGACAGAAACCTCAGCTCATCATAAGGCTGCTCAAGGCAACCCAGTAGGAGGACAAGGGTCTCAAAAGCAGGCAAAAGCATCAGAAACAGTCCCTGTTCCTGTGGTTAGGAGTCCCACAAAAACACCAAGCTACACAACTATAACATATAAGCAGAGGATGTACGTTAGACCCATGCAGGCTTCTTAATTGAAGAAAGAAACTGAAGAAGATATCCAAAGATGGAAAAATCTCGCAAGCTCATTGATTGGTAGAATTAACATACTCAAAGTGGCCATCTCACCAAAAGCAATCTACAAATTCAATGCAATCCCCATTAAAATTCTAACAAAATACTTTACAGACGTTGGAAGGATAATTTTCAACTTCATATGGAAAAACAAAAACTCGAATAGTTAAAACAGTCTTCTATAATAAAAGAATATCCAGAGGTACCACCATCCCTGATTTTACTAAAGAGCTATGGAAATAAAAATCCTCATGTTACTGTCATAAAAACAGACAGGATGATAACAGAAATTGAATTAAGGCACAGCCATAAATACACACAACTATGGACACCTGTTTTGGTGTGTTTTTTTAATATTAAAAAAGCCAGAAATACACAATTTTTAAAAAAGAAAGAAAGCATCTTCAACAAATGGAGCTGGTCTAACTTGAAGTCAACATGTAGAAGAATGCACATAGACCCTTAACTAGCACCCTGAACAAAGCTCAAGTCCAGGTGGATCAAAGACCTCAGAATAAAACTAGATTCACTGAACCTAATAGAAGAAAAAGTAGGGAATAACCTAGAACACACTGGCCAGAAGACAACTTCCTGAACTAAGAACTATAATCAATAAATGGGATCTCGTGAAACTGAAAAGCTTCTGTAAAGCAAGGAATATTGTCAATAGGACAAAACTGCATTCTCTAGAATGGGAAAAGATTCTCACCAACGCCACATCTGACAGAGAGTTAATATCCAAAATATATAAGGAACTCAAGAAACTGGACATCAAAAACAAAATAATCCAATTAAAAATGGGGTTTGATCTAAACAAAGAATTCCCAATCTAGGAAACTCAAATGGCTGCGAAACACTTAATATTCAATAAACTTTGTGGTCAGGGAAAAGCAAATCAAAACTGCTTTGAGATTCCCATCTTTCACTTGTTAGAATGGCTAAAATAAAAAACGCAAGTTAACAACTCATGCTGGTGAAGATGTGGAGGGAGAACACTCCTCCTTTTGCTTTTGGAAGTGCATACTTGTACAACCATTATGAAAATCAATATGCTGGTTCCTCAATAAATTGGAAACCTATCTACCTCAAGCCCCAGTTATAACATTCTTAGTATGTACCCAAAGACACTCCATCCTGCCACAAGTACACTTGCTCAATTATGTTCATAGCACCTTTATTCATAATAAACAGAAACTGGAAACCACTCAGATTATCGAAACTGAAGACTGAGATTTTAAAATTGTGATAGATTTGCACAATACAGTATTACTCAGCTGTTAAAAACAATGACATCGTGAAATCTGATCAGATGTAGCCCATAGGCAGCTCAGTCTCCATATGGGTTCCTGAGCAGGGGAAGCAGGGGATGCCTCTGTCATGAACTCAGTTGCCTGCTCTTTGATCACTTCCCCCTGGCATGAAGCATCAACAGGCCACAGGGGAAAAGAATCCAGGCAGTCCTGATGAGACTTGATAAGCTAGGGGCAGATGGCAGAGAAGGAGAATTTGCCCTTTCAGTAGACTGGGGGAGCAGGGTAGAGGGAGGGAGAGAGGGACTGGGAGTAGTTGAGAGAGGGGGCTACATTCAGATATAAAATTAAATTTTAAAAAATTAAAAAATATATATTTTTAAAAAAGAAATTTTCAGGCAAATGGATGTAACAAGGAGAAAGGGACTATTTCTGACATGAATTCAATGGCAGGTTCTTTGACCTCCCTACCCCCCAAGGGAGAAGCAGCCCTGCTAGGCCACAGAGGAGGACTTTGCAGCCAGTCCTGAAGATACCTGATAAAACAGGGTAGATGAAAGGGGAGGAGTTCCTCCCCTATCAATGGACCTGGAAAGGGGCAGGGAGGAGATGAGGGAGGGAGGGTGTGATTGGGAGGAAATGAGGGAGTGGGATACAGAGTTAATAAAATGTAAGTCATAATAAAGATAAAAAAATGAAAATAAAAACAAAATATTATTTAAAAAATTATGAGTGAGGTAACCCAAACACAGAAAGACAAACATAGTATTTACTCACTTATAAGTGGACATTAGCTGTTAAGTAAAGAATAATATTACAAACCACAGACCCAGAAATTTTATGTAATACAGAGGGCTCAAGGGCTGGTGGGGAGGAGAGGGGGCATGGATCTCCCTGGAAGAGGAAACAGAATAGATTTTGTGGGTGGAGTGGGGCCAGGTGGGGATGGGAACAGGATGAATCAGGTGATGGGTGAAAGGGACAAAATGAGAGAGTCCTGGGAGAGTTGACTGGAATATGGGGGTTTTGTGGAGCAGTGTAGAAATGGGGAAATGGAAACTGCACTCTACAAAAGTGACCCTAGCAAAGTCTCCTAGAAATAGGGATATGGAGTCTGCACTGATCATTTTTATATAACCAGTGAAGGCTCCTAGCAATGAGACTGGGACATCAACCCAGCCACAAAACCTTCAACCTACAATCTGTTCTGCCTGCAAGATATGCAAGAGTGATGAACAGTACGGAAGTTGTGGGAGTAGCCAAATAATGGCTGGTCCACCTTGAGGCCCATCACATAAGAGGAGTCCACACATAACACTGCCAACATGGCCAGAAATCAGAGGCAGGACAGCACAGAGACACAGAAAAGAACCAAACATGATTGGCAAAAAAAAAAAAGAAAAGTTAATGAAATGATTCCTATCCAACAATGATGTTCTGCTAAACTCGTAGACAGGAGCCAACCCAATTGTCATCAGAGAAGCATCATGCAGCAACTCATGGGGGTAGATGCAGAGGCCCACAACTAGATGCAGAGCCAGAAGAACCCCACAGATGGGGGGAAGATTGTACAAGCAGGAGGGGTGAACAACGAATCAACAACCTGGTTGATAGAGGTTCACAAAGACTGAATCGATAATGCACATCTACTCAATTACTAAACCGGCATAATCCCTAGGAATAATCTTTCAACATTTTCCTTTTACCCACAGATAAATGATGTCCTCCCCCCTCATCAAAGAAAATTCTTATAACACTCAGAGACCACTAAAGAAAATTACAAGCAATCGATATGCTGGGTTGTGGAACCAAGACCCAGTGGTTATCTCTATAAAACATTCTGGCATCTAAGGTTCAGCAAACACTGTGGAAGATGATAGAGAAAAACTTTAGGAGCGAAAGGATCAGGGAGTTAGCTGTGAGATCATGTCTTCCTATAATATCAGAAGCTAAACACATAAAATCTCAAAAGCATGACTGTCAAAATGTGAAGTTAACAAGAATGACACCTACAAACAAAGCAAACTGGACAGAGAAGAGCCCACAAGGTCCCAACCTTACGCAGCTAAGGAAAGCTGCAAGTAGGAAAGGTGTTCTTTGCCAGGGAAAAAGCACATCAACTGCTGTGGTCAGACCTGGAAACATACAGACGGATAACCCTGTGTGAATTGAACAGATTATATTCAGGAACATATATGTGTATACACATATCCATGAAATAACAATGGCAGAAGCTTCATTTTGCTAAAGATTAAGACTGTACAGAGATCAACAGCTGTTCATATAGAGAAAGAAGTGGCCATCTCTAAATTATATATCTATAACACAATCTCTGCACCCAACACTCAGGAAAAAAGTCACAGAACAGGGGAATCTAATACTCTAAGAGAAGAGGATGGATGCCTGAAACTACATAGTGTTTCTAGGCACAAGAGGGAACCTGTACCCAGTAAATCTCACCAATATGGTTGCCTCAACAAGAACTGTATGATGATGACATCAGTTGACAGGACAATGTAGATCAATGAGAAATTTCACAAGGAATTATTCATAGAGAAAGAGACACAGACCATCAGAGAGCAAGAATCAGTTTCCTGTGGAGATGAAAGCTCAAACAGCTCTAAACATATATGCTAATATGTAAGTAAGTGCAACTCTAAATGTAGAGTGTGTGTGTGTGTGAACAATAATTAAGGAACATGTCAGAGTGACAGGGAGTTGGTGAAACAGGAGAAGTTGTAGTTGTAGAGGTGAATGAAGAGATGGGAATGCTGTAAATATAGAACTCATGTATGAAATTCTCAAAAATACAATATTTACCAAAACAATTTCTTCTTAGTACTGAACTAGCACAAGGTAAGTAGCAACTCCTTTTCTTATAAAGGATAGGTCCATATCTTCTTTTTTTTTTTTTTTTTCAATGCAGTTTATTCAGGAACATTGAACAATCCTCGGACCCCGGGGAAAGCCAGCCCACAGCTTAAATAGCCTCTGGGTAGCCAACCCAGGCGTGCCACGGGGGCAATGCAGATAGGTCCACATACATGGAAGCAAGCCAGATCCTCGGCCTTAGCCAAATGTGGAGTTGTTCGTGACAGAGAGCACTCACCATCGGGAAGGTGGAAGGCGGAAACCAGCTCCATCTTTAAGGCATAGCATTCCGCAGCTCTCTACAGTTCCCCCTTTTTGTTTTAGACGCATCAGGCAAGAGTAGAGGTCTGATCTCTGATATTAGAAATAAATTGGGACTTTGTACAGATATTCATTTAGGTGTCATCCACCCAAAGAGCATCAGACCCGTCCAATACCTTTTTCTCAGAGGCTGGACCTGGGGCATCAACCCGCATGCAATCAGACATGCTCTTCTCTGGGTCCAAAGCGGCTGACCCTGAGTGCAGTGCTTAGCCTCGCATCCTGAGCATATCATTTTAGCTTTTTATGGTATCCAACCATGCTTGGGGAGAATGTCCTGCTTCAATGGCTGTAAAGGCCTGAATGATCATGGCTGCATCACACTGTTGTGAGACTCTAATCTTGCATATATACCACAGGCAAACCAAGGAGACCAACACCAGAAGGCCTGCTAACACTCCCATGCCCGCCCATTCCTTCAGGTGATTCATGGCTGCAGCAATCCATGTTGATAATCGTGTGGCTAGTCCTGCGTCCACTCCGGTAGAATTTACTGTGACAATGGCCACTCTCAGCTGCTCCATCATAGTATCGAATTCTCCAGTCCAATTACCTAAAATATAGCTCGACAATTGTTTAGACAGATTTGCAGCGCAGGAAAAATTCTCATGTTGTATGCTAGTGACACAAAGTCCAGCATACTTTCATTGACAGCCAGGTTGAGCGATTTGCCATAGGGTATCAATTTGCTCCTGCAAGAGGTCAATCCTCTGATTGAACACCATCAAGCTTCCTTTTAGTTGAGCATTAATTCTTTTATGTACAACTAAGGCATGAGCTACATTGGCTAAATGATTATTCAGGGTCTGAGCAGTCTGCCCAGTATGACTCATGGCTAATGCCCTGGTGGTAGCTCCAACAAGCCGTCAATGAGATGGTAGTAACAATGGTGGCTGTAGTTCCAAGATCCCTTTTCTGTCTGAAGAGAGTCATAGCGTGAGGGGCATCAATGGGCATAGGCACCCAGTGAGGCATGCGAGTAACCAGGGCATACCTAACTTTACTAGCATTCCAGCATTGGGCAAAAAAGCAAGTATCATTACCACAATTACTTGGCTCTATCTGGCTAATAATGAATAAAAATGGGGGATATAGACAAACAGGTGTGGGCTTATAGGAAATATTATGAGAAGCCTTAACCCCTCGTTGGAACATCCTGCGTCAGTTCTAGAACTAGCAATGGTGGTGTCTGAGGTCTGAGTAGGTTCAGGAGACCATTGCCCCCAGGGGCGAGACGTGCTCCATGCCAATTGACTAACTCCATGTTTTCCTCCAATTTTGAAAGTCATTTAAGGTTCTTAAATTATTTTTTCCCTTTTTTCTTAAGTTTTTCATCAATTACACTTTATTCATTCTGCATCCCCCCATAAGCCCCTCCCTCCTCCCATCCCAATCCTACCCTCCCTCCTCCCTCTGCTTGCATGCCACTCCCCAAGTCCACTAATAGGGGAGGTTCTCCTCTCCTTTCTGATCTTAGTCTGTCAGTTCACATCAAAAGTGGCTGCATTGTCCTCTACTGTGGCCTGGTAAGGCTGCTCCCCCCCCCCCAGAGGGAGGTGATCAAAGAGCAGGCCAATCAGAGTATGTCAGAGGCAGTCCCTCTTCACATTACTATGTAACCCAATTGGACTCTGAACTGCCCTGGGCTACATCTGTGCAGGGGTTCTAGGTTATCTCCATGAATAGTCCTTGGTTGGAGTATGAGTCTCTGGGAAGTTCCCTATGTTCAAATTTTCTTGTTCTGTTGCTCTCCTTGTGGAGACCCTGTCCTCTCCAGCTCTTACTATTTCCCAGTTCTTACCTAAAATTCCATTCACTCTGCCCAACAGTTGCCCATCAGGCTCAGCATCTGCTTTGATAGTCTGAAGGGCAGAGGCTTTCAGAGGCCCTCTGTGGTAGGTTCCTAGGTTGTTTCCTGTTTTCTTCTTCTTCTGATGTCCATCCTCTTTGCCTTTCTGGATGGGGATTGGACGTTTTAGTTAGGGTCCTCTCTCTTGCTTAGTTTCTTTAGATGCACAGGTTTTAGTGGGTTTGTCCTATGTTGTATGTCTATATGAGTGAGTATATACCATGTGTGTCTTTTTGCTTCTGAGACAACTCACTCAGGATGATCCTTTCCAGATCCCACCATTTACCTGCAAATTTCATGATTTCCTTATTTTTCATTGCTGAGTAATATTCCATTGTGTAGATGTACCACAATTTCTGCATCCATTCTTCAATTGAGGGGCATCTGGGTTGTTTCCAGCTTCTGGCTATTACAAATAAAGCTGCTACAAACATGGTTGAGCAAATGTCCTTTTTGTGTACTTGAGCCTCTTTTGGATATATGCCCAGGAGTGGTATGGCTGGATCTTGAGGAAGCGCTATTCCTAGTTGTCTGAGAAAGCGCCAGATTGATTTCCAGAGTGGTTGTACAAGTTTACATTCCCACCAGCAGTGGAGAAGGGTTCCCCTTTCTCCACAACCTCTCCAGCATGTGTTGTCACTTGAGTTTTTGATCTTGGCCATTCTCATGGGTGTAAGATGAAATCTCAGGGTTGTTTTGATTTGCATTTCCCTAATGGCTAATGAGGTTGAGCATTTCTTTAAGTGCTTCTCTGCCATTCGGTATTCCTCTACAGAGAATTCTCTGTTTAGCTCTGTTCCCCATTTTTTAAGTGGATTACTTGGTTTGCTGCTTTTCAGCTTCTTTAGTTCTTTATATATACTGGATATGAGTCCTCTGTCAGATAAAGGGTTGGTGAAGATTCTTTCCCAATCTGTAGGTGGTCGCTTTGTTTTGATGACGGTGTCCTTTGCTTTACAGAAGCTTTTCAGTTTCATGAGGTCCCATTTATTGGTTGTTGCTCTTAGAGCCTGTGCTGTTGGTGTTCTGTTCAGGAAGTTTCCCCCTGTACCAATGAGTTCTAGGGTATTTCCCACTTTTTTTTCAAGCCGATTTAATGTGTCTGGTTTTATGTTGAGGTCTTTGATCCACTTGGACTTCAGTTTTGTGCAGGGTGACAAGTATGGATCTATTTTCATTTTTCTACATGTAGACATCCAGTTAGACCAGCACCATTTGTTGAAGATGCTATCTTTTTTCCATTGTATGGTTTTGGCGTCTTTGTCAAAGATCAGGTGTCCATAAGTGTGTGGGTTTATTTCTGGGTCCTCTGTTCGGTTCCATTGATCCACCATTCTGTTTCTATGCCAGTACCATGCAGTTTTTAAAACTGTTGCTCTATAGTACAACTTAAGATCAGGGATGGAGATACCTCCAGAAGATCTTTTATTGTAGAGGATTGTTTTAGCAATTCTGGGTTTCTTGTTATTCCATATGAAGTTGAGAATTTTCCTTTCCAGGTCTGTAAAGAATTGTGTTGGTAATTTGATGGGCATTGCATTGAACCTGTAGATTGCTTTTGGTAAGATGGCCATTTTTACTATGTTAATCCTACCAAGCCATGAGCATGGGAGATCTTTCCATCTTCTCATATCTTCTTCTAATTCTTTCTTCAGAGATTTGAAATTTTTTTCATACAAGTCTTTGACTTCCTTGGTTAGGGTTACTCCAAGGTACCTTATGTCATTTGTGGCTATTGTGAAGGGTGTTGTTTTCTTAATTTCTTTCTCAGCCCTTTTGTCTTTTGTATACAGGAGGGCTACTGATTTTTTTGAGTTAATTTTGTATCCTGCCACTTTGCTGAAGGTGTTTATCAGCTGTAGGAGTTCCCTGGTAGAGTTTTTGGGGTCACTCACGTATACTATCATATCATCTGCAAATAGTGATAATTTGACTTCTTCCTTTCCAATTTGTATCCCCTTGATCTCCTTCAACTGTCTTATTGCTCTAGCAAGGACTTCCAACACTATGTTGAAGAGATATGGAGAGAGTGGACAGCCTTGTCTTGTCCCTGATTTCAGTGGGATTGCTTTAAGTTTCTCTCCATTCAGTTTGATGTTGGCTATAGGCTTGCTGTATATCGCCTTTACTATGTTTAGATATGTGCCTTGTATCCCTGATCTCTCCAATACTTTGAACATGAATGGATGTTGGATTTTGTCTAAGGCTTTTTCAGCATCTAGGGAGATTATCATGTGGTTTTTTTCTTTCAGTTTGTTAATATGGTGGATCACATTGATGGATTTCCGTATATTGAACCACCCCTGCATACCTGGGATGAAGCCTACTTGGTCATAGTGGATAATATCTTTGATGTGTTCTTGGATTCGGTTTGCAAGTATTTTATTAAGTATTTTTGCATCAATGTTCATAAATGCTGCTTTTTCAGCTGATTAACACCTTCAGCAAAGTGGCTGGATACAAAATTAACTCAAAAAAACCCAAAAACAAACAAACAAACAAAAAAAAAAACAGTAGCCCTTCTGTATACAAAAGACAAAAGGTTCAAGAAAGAAATTAGGTAAACACCCTCACAATAGCCACAAAGGACATAAAGTACCTTGGTGTGAACCTAATGAAACAAGTCAAAGACTTGTATGAAAAAAATTTCCAGTCTCTGAAGAAAGAATTTGAAGAAGATATTAGAAGATGGAAAGATCTCCCATGCTCATGGCTTGGCAGGATTAATATAGTAAAAATAGCCATTTTACCAAAAGCAATCTACAGATTCGATGCAATTCCCATCAAATTACCAACACAATTATTTACAGACCTTGAAAGAAAAATTCTCAACTTCATATGGAACAACAAGAAACCCAGAATTGCTAAAACAATTCTCTACAGTAAAAGATCTTCAGGAGGTATCTCCATTCCTGATCTTAAGCTGTACTATCGAGCAACAATACTAAAAACTGCATGGTACCGGCTTAGAAACAGACTGGTGGATCAACGGAATCAAATAGAAGACCTTCATATAAATCCACACACTTATGGACACCTGTTTTTTTACAAAGATGCCAAAACAATTCAACGGAAAAAAGACAGCATCTTCAACAAATGGTGCTGGTCTAACTGGATGCCTACATGTAGAAAAATGCAAATAGATCCATACTTATCACCCTCCACAAAACTAAAGTCCAAGTGGATCCAAGACTTCAACATAAAACCAGACACATTAAATTGGTTAGAAGAAAAGTGCATAAGACCCTTGAACTCACTGGCACAGGAGACAACTTCTTGAACAGAACACCAACAGCACAGGCTCTAAGAGCAACAATCAATAAATGGAAACTCATGAAAGTGAAAAGCTTCTGTAAACAAAGGACACTGTCATCAGAGCAAAATGACAGCCTACAGACTGGAAAAGGATCTTCACCAACCCTATATCTGACAGAGGGCTAATATCCAGAGTATATAAAGAACTTAAGAAGTTAAAAAGCAACAAACCAAGTAATACAACTAAAAAATGGGGTACAGAGCTAAACAGAGAACTCTCAATAGAGGAATATCGAATGGCAGAGAAACAAATTAAAGAAATGCTCAACCTCATTAGCCATCAGGGAAATGCAAATCAAAACGACCCTGAGATTTAACCTTACACCCATCAGAATGGCCAAGATGAAAAACTCAAGTGACAACACATGCTGGAGAGGTTGTGGAGAAAGTGGAACCCTTCTCCACTGTTGGTGGGAATGTAAACTTGTACAACCACTCTGGAAATCAGTCTGGTGCTTTCTCAGACAACTAGGAATAGCGCTTCCCCAAGATCCAGCCATACCACTCCTGGGCATATATTCAAAAGAGGCTCAAGTACACACTAAGGACATTTGCTCAGAAATGTGTGTAGCAGCTTTATTTGTAATAGCCAGAAGCTGGAAACAGCCCAGATGTCCTTCAACTGAAGAATGGATGCAGAAATTGTGGTACATCTACACAGTGGGCTATTACTCTGCAATGAAAAATAAGGAAATCATGAAATTTGCAGCTAAATGGAAAGGATCATCCTGAGTGAGCTGTCTCAGAAGCAGAAAGACACACACGGTATATACTCACTCATATAGACATACAACATAGGATAAACCTAGAAAAATCTATACATCTAAAGAAACTAATCAAGAGAGAGCACCCTGACTAAAACGCTCAATCCCCATCCTGAAAGGCAAAGAGGATGGATATCAGAAGAAGAAGAAAACAGGAAACAACCTAGGAACCTGCCACAGAGTACCTCTGAAAGGCTCTGCCCTGCAGACTATCAAAGCAGACACTGAGACTTATGGCCAACTGTTGGGAAGAGTGCATGGAACCTTATGTAAGAAGTGGGAAATAGTAAGAGCTGGAGAGGATAGGAACCCTACAAGGAGAGCAACAGAACCAGAAAATTCGAACACAGGGGTCTTCCCAGAGACTTATACTCCAACCAAGTACCAGGCATGGAGATAACCTAGAACCCCTGCACAGATGTAGCCCATGGCAGTTTAGTGTCCAAGTGGGTTACATAGTAATGGGATGAAGGACTGCCTCTGACATAATCTAATTGACCTGCTCTTTACTTACCTCCGCCTAAGGGGGAAGTACCTTATCAGGCCACAGAAGATGACAATGCAGCCATTCCTGATGTGATCTGATAGACTAAGATCAGCAGGAAGGAGAGAGGACCTCCTCTATCAATTGTCTTTGGGAAGCGCAAGCCTGAAGAAGGGGGAGGAAGGTTGGGATGGGGAGGAGAAGAGGGAGGGGCTTATGGGAGGGATACAAAGTGAATAAAGTGTAATTAATAAAATAAAATTAAAAAAACAATTGTGTGTGCACCCTGATGCAGGTGGAAGTTCCAGACTGTCAACAGAATGCTAGACGCATGCATAGCCCATGTCAGGTGGAGTTGCAGTTGTTAGCTAAGCTTTTTCTTGCTTGCCTGTCTCCAACATCTCTTACCTCCTTTAAAAACATCATTTTCTGATATTTTTTAACCAACTGTTAAGATTATAATAAGAAGCCTACCAAGAGCCATTCCTTCATCATACTTCAAGCCACACTCCTCCCCACTGAGTATTTATTCTGTCACATTTCAGTGTCTGGCTTACAGAACTTTAGGGACACTCCAGAGAACAAAAATCAGAATCTACAGAAACTTTTCTGAGTGCCCATTAGCTCTAGAGTCCAGAGATTAACAACCTAGATTCAGAGTCTTACGAAAGTTTAAGATTACAATTCTCTACCTCTTTGCAATCATGTAGCTCCTAATTGAAAAAAAAAATCATAAGATTAGCTCAATCCTGTGTATAATTTAAATAAAATATATCATATAATAATGTCTTTAGAATAAATTAGATGTTATACGAAGCAGTAATCCCTACATGGACACAGTCTAACTTGAAGAGTTTTCAATTACATCACAGGTAGCACAAAAGGCTGCATGCACTACAGGAGCCTGAAATTCACTAGTAGCTACATGTAAAAAGCCAGAAAAGTGGAAAGCCCCCCCCTTATAAAAGTACCATCCCCCAAATGGTGAAAATGTGTGTCATGTATACCAGCAGATACATAGAGAGTGCACAGTGGGGGCAGGAGGAAAGCAACATGCCATGCGTGTTTTGCTCTTCAGAAAGCCTCACGCTGCCCTATGCACAGCTGCAGGGAGGCCACAAGAGGAGTGAACCTTCATATCTGATGATGCCAACATTCCAAAGCCTTCTTCACGATTCTGTATTTGACCGCTTCAAAATTAGCTGCTTTTCAAATTTTCTTTTTCTCTTACTTGTCTCTTTGGGTAACCTAACAAATCCCTGAAATCAAGTTGCTATGGTGACTTCTTCCCCACTCCCTTGACAGCATCAGGTTTTCACAACTCTCATCAGAAAGGGAGACAGAAATGTAAATTAGTCAAAGAATATTGTTTTGTTGAATTGTGTCTTAGAACAAAGTGATCAGCCTTGCCCAGAATATCTACTGTTTCTATTTTCTGTTGCGTTTTTCTATTTTTCAATATAAAAGAATTTAGCAAACTCTGAAGTCTCTTGCTCAATCCTAGACATCCCCAGGGTCAACTATTAGGAAATTGTTCTTCTCTTTCTACTTTCCACTATCTTTTTCTTTTCCCTTCTGCCTATAGTTTCAGCCTTTATGAATTAATAGGGCTTAGGTCCTTATTGATCACTTGCCATTTTCAGAGATCTGTAGACCTGTCCTGTCCTGATTTTTTTATTGCTATGGCAGCAATAAAAAGGTTAGAAATAGAAAAAAAAATCACACACAGACACACACTCAAACCTGTGTATATATCCAGAATCTATTGTTACTTTGAAATATTGATCTTGTAGACTAACTGGAAATGGCCTGAAACAAAGCATTAGAGAATCAGCCCACGAATTCTCTAATTCATCCATGAAAGAACTATGAAAAATGAATTGCTCCTTTCCTATTCCTAATGCACTTGGTGGTGTGGAAGATGACAAAGAACACATGTCATGATTTCATCAACCTTGCTTGGGGTTGCTGACTCAGCTTCTTCCACAGAGTGCCTCAAAAGCTATTTTCCTGAGGATAAAACTTTGAAATTTCCACATCTGTAGAGAAAAATACTCAACATAAAATCTTGTATTGAAGACTCCAAGTAGTATGAACAGTAAAATCAAGTATTTCCGTAATACATATAATTTCCCACGTTTGATATTGTTCTTACTACGTACTGAATCCTTTGGAAACTAAACAGATTGATTTATTACTAATTTTGACATATCAAGTCACTGAAGTGCATTGCGTGTGCTATGGCCCAGACACCATACTGTCTGCTTTTCAAGTGTTACAACATCTTAGGCGCCTGAGATCACACTGGTTCCTTTCTGAAATCCAGGAGAAGTTTGAGATCTTCTGGCTAGCAATCTTGCCCTACTTGTAATTTTTCCAACACCCAGACTATTTTTCAAAGCTTTGTATTTGGCTTTGGTTTAGATGAGCTCTCGCTTTGTAGCCCAGGCTGGGCTATAACATGAAATGACGTTGGGATTACAGGTGAGAGTCACCATGCCGTCTTCAAAGTAAATCTTGACGAGCTCTGAAGACTAGGGAACGTCAGTAGAGGCCAGATATTCTGCCCACCACAAATTTGCTCCTTTAAAAAATGTCTCTGTTCTCGAATGTCTTTCCCTTCACTTCAACAATATGCTTTTTAATTTACTTTACTTCTTTGTGATACTAGTCTCTTTTCAATTTGCCTTATAATTACTTTTGTACCTAATTTATTCCCCAAACCTGTAGCAGGCTCTTTAGTTGCAGAATTATACAGCACCCTGTGCATCGTAGGCTTACTGTATGAACTTAGCCAACATTCAGGAGTAGAGGAACCTCACATATTGTCATTGACTTGTGAGGCATCATACAGTGTGTGCATGAGCATGTACTTGCAAGGGTCAGAGGTTGATATTTCATAGCTCCCTCTGTAAGTCTTTACACTTTTTTCTTTTAAATGGGGTCTCCCACTGTAATTGAAGCATACCAATCAGCTAGACTGGAAACTGGGACTGTGTCTGGAATCATCCACTCTGGATTACAGACTACTGTCACCATACCCAATTTGTAATAGAGATGTTCTGGGTAGTCTCACTTAGGTCCTCAAGTTTGCACAGCAAGCACTTTACCTACCAACTCATGACCCCAAATTCCCCCTCATTGTATGAATTTCACATACTAATAGGCTGCCTATTATTCTGTCTTTTCTCAATTTAATGCCTAGGACCCAAGTTGTTAGATCCAACTGGAGTAGAAGAGTATGTTTTTATTAACTCATGCTAGTACATATAATGAGACTGGTGACGGACATTTCTAACTGTAAAAAAAAAAAAAAAGAGAGAACTTTTGTCTATATTGCCTCTACCCACAGGTTTCTTTTTCACCTCCTCAATCCTGTGTCTGATAAAGTTGAATTTCTGCTTTATTTGGTTATGGGGAAAAAAAAAACTGAGACTTGTATTGTCTCCTTGACTTGTTAAATTAGCTATATAACCAAACCATTCTAAACTCTTTCTTACAATAATGTTTCATATTTAAGTAGTTGGTTGTAAAACTGCAATATTCATTGAAAAGTTTCACTCTAATTTATACTGTCACTCTCGGCTATTCAGTTCCTACGTTTTAGTGGCCAGGTGTGGCAGTGCACACTTGTAATGCCCAAAGTTGGGATGTAGGGGCAAGAAGCTGAGGAATCTAAGGTTATCCTCAGCTATATATAGATTCAGGACAGCCTGGACTGCATGATCAACTGTCTTCAAAAAGCAAAACAATAAAAACAAAACCCTTACATTTTATTTTTTAATACTTTTATTTAAAATATTTTTAAAATTAAAATACATTTACATATTTCCCTCTTCATTCTTTTTCCAACCACTCACATGTATCTCCCTTCTATTTATTTATTGTTTATTACTTAGCTAAACCTTCTTTTTTTTTACAATTTATGTAACTGCTGAAATCCATTGCTTAAAACCATTCTGTTATCATGGAGGTGCTTTCCTGTTCCTCATCACTCAGGCAGCAGGAGCAGGATGAATTGAAAGCCATCCTGGGAAACATAATGACATTCTGTATGAGAAAAAAAAGTTTCCTGGGATGCAGAGATGGCCCAGTACTTAAGAACACTTGTTGTTTTTTCCATAGGTACTGATTTCAGTTCCAAGAACCGATGTCAGGTGACTCAAAACCTCCCATAATGTCAGCTCCAGGAGACTGAATGGCCTCCTACATCCATGGACATCATCTACACGTAGCAAACACACAGAGAAACATATACACACAAACACATGCCAAACCTTTGTTTTAGCACATGTTACTTCTGTTAAATAAACATTTTATAACACATACCTTGAAATTTGCCTACAAAGGCAACATCTGTTATGCTTCATAGTTGTTTCAAACGTATGAAAGTCAAGCCTGTTCACTTACTCAGCACTCTATTTGTAGGTTAGAATATTTATGTTCTCTGCCTGTTTTGCACAGTCCCTTTGGTTTCCAAGTCATATATAAATTAGAGCATGCAGACAAAAATTTAGGCAGTTTATATATGGATGTTGCATTTCTTTCCCTCCTAAATTTCTCACATCCAAAAAAATGTTAGTTGTTATTCAGCCAAGATTTCTTTATACATTACGTCAAATGTATCAATCTATGCCTTCTTAGTTCCTTTACCAAAAGATATAGTAACACCTTCAGAAAAGAAGGAAAGTAAGATCATTCAGCAGTTTAGGTTTTCAGGAATACAGTCCTTTTTAATTTCCTTCAGCCTGCTGATGCTCTCATATATTTTTATGAATTAATTTACATCTCAGTCATAGGTCCCTCTCTCCTCTCCTCCCAGTCCCACCCTCCCTCTCGCATATAGGGGAGCCCTCTCCCCTATAGGGGAGCCCCCTTACCTAGATACCCCAGCTCATCTATTCACATGAGGACTGAGTTCCTCTTCTTCCCATGTGGCCTTGTAGGGAAGTCCTATCAGTGGAAAGTGATCAAAAAGCAAACAACATAGTCTATGTGAGATATGTTCCCTACTCCCCAAAGTACTGGGCCAACATGAAATCTGAGATGCCCATCAGGCTTATCTTCTGGGGATCTGTGCATTGTAGCATCTCCATTCTCTACTATATGACTAAGGTCCACTTACAAGTAAGTATATACCATGTGTGTCTTTCTGGGTCTGTGTTACCTCATTCAGGATGATCTTCTCTAGTTCTATCTATTTGCCTGAAAATTTCATTTAAAAAAAAAAAGGAAATCATGAAATTTGCTCTCATACATTTAAAGACATTGCCTATTGTGTCCCTGGGGCAACATTGAAGGAAATTCACTCCATGTGACCAGAATTCACATTAAATTTTCATTCTAACAAAACGTATAAGAGACGTTTGGGTTTTTTTTTTTTAATTTGTTTCTGGATTTCTGATTATATGTTAGCTATTTCTCTTGCATGAATCATACAGTAATTGATCTTTGTTAATGTCTAGCTTTTGTTACTTTAAAGTAGAATGCCGATTTAAAACATTTGTGAAGCTATTTAAGTGCCAAATCCTAGCTATTTATGATGCTTCTAATCACTTGCCATCATCTTACCCACAGATCTTTGCAGAATTTTCATGCCCGATCTTTATAGCCTCTCTGAGGCCCTCAAAACAATTTACATGATCATATTTTATCAATGTACTTAAATTTCATCAAATCATATAATTAAAACTCTAAGTACAGCCATATAAATCAGACTTTCCTTGCCAATGCTTTCACTTGCAAAAAAATAATAATAATTTTGCAGGAAATGTTCTCTGTGTGTCAAGAGTTCAGAGTGTTTAGTCATCACTCAGTACATATTACCAAATGGACAGAGACAGATGATAATTGAACAACATAGCCAAATGGAAGTCTTTTAAGAGTGCAGCACTTTTACCCTCCCCGTTTTATAACTGGAAAACACAAGGTCAAAAGAGAAAGGTTATGTTCTCAAAGTCAATAAACTGATGGGTTCCAAACAAGCAGTTAGAACCCAGTCGTTCTGATCCTTGACCTAGTCAATAAACTGAATTTTGACAGAAGCCTACTACCCTATATGTCTTAAAGACAACAAAACGCTCCTTCCAAATCGCTAGTGAAAAACATGCCTGAGAAAATTCCAAGATTCTCTCCCTAATGTACAGTGTTCGATTATTCACCGAGTTGTTGACATTCAATCTATTGTTGATTAGATAAAAAATGCACAAGGGACCCTTGCAACACAGCATGAAATTGCAACGGCCTCTGGTAAAATAATTGACTGAATGACAAAGTTTTCAACATAATCCAGTTAAACCAAAATTAAACCTTACAGATATTGGCCTTGCTATTGCTCTTGCTATCCTGAAAGCTAGCCAAGTTACACAAAGCCTTTTGCCTGCTTCTTCAAACATGTTTCTAAATTGATAAGGACAAGCTGCATTTGGAGGGATAATTATACAAATTTTACTTAGGAAAAACATAATGTAAGCAAAACCAGTCTCCTGAGTTATGAAGATCAGCTTTACATTCATTTTTGAGGGCTATAACATTCATAAAGCATATATCTGTATTAACATCTACCTAAATATTGACATCTATTTATTTATATTAAAGCCTCTATTTTCCTTTCACATTGCGACCACACAATAGACATGACATAAAATTTTTTGTTCTCTCTTCCCACCCACCCCCAAAAATCTCACCTCCTACAAATTATCACTCAACATAAAGCAAAAAGTTTCACTATAACTTAGTTTTGGAGTCTATATCACATACCATTTACCTCAGTGTTTCCCAATCTTATTTATTCAGATTTCCAATGAGCTTTTAGTTAGTATCAATACTGGGAAAATAACTTTCAAATTTCTAAAAAGACATAAACTTACTTTACTCATGATATAGCATATAGCAAATGGATCAGTACACATCTCTATTTAAAGTGGCAAAATGCAAAAATAATACTGAGTAGTATAGATTTAAGTATTAATTAATGAATTCAATAATATTGCAACATTTACACAAAATGTACAGTTGAGTTGAAAAAGAGTTAAAAATATAGCCTCAATAAAATGAAATATCATGAATTTCTGCCCTTCAGAAAACATCAGTTTGGGCAGGGGTAGTAACTCAAATGAAATACTTGCTAAGCAAGCAAGAACACCTGATTTTGAATCCACAGTGCCCATGCAAAAGAAAAAAAAAAGATTCAGGTGTGGTAGCACTCTCACAAACTCAACTGAAAATTCATATGAGAAAACACTTAAAATGTACCTGATAGAAAATATATTCCTATAAACTATTTCCAGAGATCTTCAGGGAAAAGAAGGCAAACAAATCAATGAAAGGTACTCAAGTTTCATAAAGAAAGTCTTTTCTTTTGTTTCTTCGTCTAACAGTTTTTATTAAAATATAATTATATCCTTTCCCTCCATTTCCTTTCTTTCCTCAAACGCTTCCCATGAATCTCTGCCCAAACTCCTAACCTCTTCTCTTTAGTTGGGATAGGTAGGTAGATAGATTATAGATAGATGATAGAGATAGATAGATAGATAGATAGATAGATAGATAGATAGATATGGATAAAACCTATATATCAGTCATGTACAATTCTCCTTTGTAGGCAGAATAATCATAACAATAAAATCATACTTCACTTCAAAAAAACCTATATATCTCAACATATAGGCACAACCTGCTGAATATGTTTAGTGCTTTGTGTACATGATTTCAGGGCTGACCATGTGGTACTGGCTAATAAATTAAGGAGTCCTTTACAGGAGAAAAGTACTTCTCCCACTTTCAGCACTCTTTGGTTTGCTCTAGTTCATATAGTGGTGCTGCCCCTTGAATTTCAGTCCTTCTGTGTTCACACATCTATCAGCGTTGTCATATTTGAAGTCGTATTTTTTTAATTTTATAACCAATTTTAATTTAATTACATATTTGTGTAGTCTGTGTCACATATACTTTGCAACATAGAATCATCACACTGGTAAATTGTCCATTAGCTGATTTGGGTTTGTTAAATGATTCTAGATTGTTAGATTGTCGAAAATCTAGACTATGCAAATATAGTGACTGCGAAACTATCTGAAGTCTTGTTTAGACAGCTGTATTGTTGAAACATCACGTGTGTAGCTTCCCTTCTATTTTTAGGAGAAAGCATGACAGATTTCCTAATTCTCTGGCTCCTATAATCTTCCTTCTCTCTCTTCTTCAATGTTCCCTAAAGCTTTAGGTGCAGGAATTTTCTTGTCAATGTTTCCACCAGAGCTGGAAACACCAAAGTCAGTTGTTCTTTCCATTTTGACCAGTTGTGGTTTCCTGTAGCAGTGTCTATCTGTTGCAAAGAAAAACTTCTTTGGTGAGTAGTGGGAACCTCACTTTATTTGTAGGTAGAGGATAACTATTTGTTATGCAGTTAGGAAAGGTACTGGTTTAATGAAGCAGCAGCTACAGGTTCTCTTCAAGATCCATGACCTCACTGAACCCAGGTAACTGTCTATCTTTCTAGTACCTAGCATGGTTTCCCTCCTGCTGAGCGGGCTTTAAGTACAGTTAGATGACTGCTGGCCACCACCAAGAAATGAGTGCTAAGGTTGTACCTAGGGATGTATTTGCCTTTGTGATCATTGCCGTGATTTGCAGGTTTCAAAGCCAGCTAGTACTACTGGTTGCTTCCTTCCCTTGGTAGCTTGTCTAACACCTTCTGCTTCTATCAAGGCTAGTTGTTCAGATAGAAACCGTTTCTGTCAGAGCCAGCTCGCCACTGGGATCCTAAGAGGCCTGTGTCTCTCATGGAGTTCATGGAACTCGCGGAGCCTTTCGAAAGAGGTAATTGCCTTTAACATGAGAGTTAAACAAGGGTAAGAGCAATAGCATGTATTGCTCTGAAAGTACCGTGAACTCCCCTGATCAATAACTAGACAGGGACTTTTTTGTGACTAGCATCAGGAATTTTACTAGGTAGACTATGGCTCTTGGAGGGAGCATTGTCAGTTCAAGTGGCATAAGTGCATTTTGACTATATATGTATACATACTTATAAATCATATGTAATTTTCAATGGGGGAAAGCTAATATAATTCTTTATGACCTTTCATGAAGAGAGTATAAAAAATAAATACAATAAAAATACACAAGATTCATCCTCACTCACAATAAGAGACAGAGAACAGAGATGCTGATTCCTTTCAAATGAACAAAATTAAATTGTTCCATCATTTTATTATTAATACTACTAAAAGATAAAAATAAATGAAAATCCTGTGTAGGGTAAGTTGAAAACAGCTTTCAGAATCACCTATTCCTTTATGTTTGGCCTGGAAGTTTCCTTCTTTAAAATCGTTTAAAATATATACCTATTACAAACAACTTGATATCTTAGTGAGTATACATTCTATTACTGCCTATAAAAACAAAACCACTCTTGGAAATAATGCAATGTCAAATAAAAGGTTAAATCCACCCCTCTTCTTCCCACAGGCAAATACCCAGACATATGATTCCACTCCTGATCTTAAATTACAAGCTTTGAAGTTTTAAATCCCTTGGTGGCCACTGAGTACTTGATACTTAATGGCATCTTTGAGCCTTTGCATGTCCAGTTTTGTCACCTTACATGTTTAATCCTCTTCTTTTTAAACCCTCTATATAACTTCTATTGACACTGATCAGATACCATCTCTCCTGATATGCCTTTCATGAAAAACATAAACAGAAAATCCGTTAGCTTTCCATGAAAAGGCTACTTATAAAATGAGCATAAGTTAAGAGTTTCTTCATCTATATCCACCTGACCATTCATCTAAAGTGAATACAGAAAACAATTATAGTATAAAAGCAATCCAAGAATTTATTCTCTCTCTTGGAAAATATGAGAGAGACAAATATTGGCTAAAGAATATTTCATAAAGCCTTTTAAGGCTGTGCAGTAAAATGAATGAAGTTCAAAAGACATGGAATAAACAGAGTGGCGCGCTGTTAGCCTTCGTCTGACAAAGTTTACCGTCCTTTGGTATCTCACACATTATAATTTAAAACAAATAAAAGATTTTAAATATATTTCCAAATTCTCCATCTTCATCACCTAATCCACCCTATGTATTTCTTCAAGTATGTGTTGGCTGGGTTTATGTCAACTGGAGACAAGCTAAAGTCATTAGAGAGGAGGAGCCTCAATCGAGAAAATAGGATCAGTCAGTAGGCAAGCCTGTAGGGCATTCTAAAAATTAGGTATTCATATGGGACCTCCCAGCCCATTATGGGTGGGTCTACCCAGGCTGGTGGTCCTGGCTTCTAAAGGGAAGCAGCGTGAGCAAGCCACAGGGAGCAAGCCAGTAAGCAGCACCCTGCAAATGCCTCTGTATCAGTAATTGCCTCTTGGTTCCTGCCCTGCTTGAGTTCCAACTTTACTACTTTTGTTTGTGAACTATTATATAAAACCATGGATGAAATAAAACCTTTCCTCCCCAAGTTACCTTTGATTATAGTGTTCTAACACAGCAGTGGTAACCCTAAGACAATGAAAATCATTATTGTTTTCCTTATTGTTGTTAACATGCCTTTATATGGCTTCTATTTGTGCTCATTCTACTGCTAGTCATAGAGATTTGTGACCAGAGCCAGGCAATAAGACAAAGCTTTAGAGTTAGCGCTAAGAGGAAAGATATTCAACACTTGAAGAGTCGTGTCCCCTCCCCAAACTGATTCTGTTAAACAACTTGTTAAAAACTTACTTAAGAATTTTTAAAGTACTTGACAAATGTCAGGGGATAATAGTCATATGCAAACATTTTCTTCTTAAACCCTTTTCAATAATCAATTGCTTCTTTTTCATTTGTAACTGACTTGCATAGTGAAAATCAATCTATTTTTATACACTAGTAAGTCTCTAGAATTTTTTCCATTGAATCACACCAGAAAAAAAGGCATGTCATGTTCATTTATGAGGCATACATTAACTTTGAATGCTCAGTATTCTGTATATTCAGGAAAAGAGAATTTATTAATTCCTATTAGTTAGTAGATAAATAAGAGAAAAATAGTAGTAATATGAAAAGAAAGGTATTGGTATTACGTAATCAAAGGGAACATCACCCCTGTTTTAACTGGATATAACAAAGGATCCCTTTTATTAACACAAATGTTTCAGGACAAAATACACTGACATAATTATTCTGAGGAATACATACTCAATAAAAGCAACATAGGAAAAGAAAACAGCCTAATTTTCCGTAATGCTCCCTCTTTTATTTGTATTTTAAAACACCTTCCTGTTCATTATATCTGAGATTATGCCGACAAGACTGGGTAGTAGTGCTGTAATCATCTGTGATTTACATAGATGGTGCTGAGGCTTACAGAACTGAAAAGAAGTGCAAGTTAGTGAATCCAGCCATTCAAATTATGAGCTGCTTCTGACAATAAAGCTCTTCCAGCATAGTCTACTGCTGCTTTTTCTCTTGTGTAAATCAACTTTGAGGCAAACGCTTACCAGAAAACTACTTCGTACCAATCTTTATCCTCCATCATTCTTTTACAAATAGTATTTCTTATACAGAAAAATCCAAACCCATTCAGATGTAGCTGGATCTTATTATGAACATACAGCAGACTGAATGCTGAATTGTAAGGCATTGGGTGTTGTGTTGGCGTGTATACTGTGCCACGCATTGGTTAACAATGGGGATTCATGCTGAGAAATGGATCATTAGGCAATCTCCATAATGTGCTAGCATCCTAGAGTGTGTTTACACAAATGGAATAGCCTACCACCCACTTCAGCTATTGCTCCTAGGCTACAATGCCACAGTGCTGGAGAGTACAGACAACTGCAATGCAATGGCAAATATTAGCATGCTTAAAAACATCTGTCGGTGCAAAGTAATAGGAAATATGAAAAGCAAAAACATCAGAATGCAACTTATTGTTTGATAGACTAACACAAAAACTTAGTGAAGACAAGGAAAAGCATCACCTACACAGAGTGGATATAGTAAAAGTTACACAAAGGAGAAGAAATGTGGTATCCAGATGCAGGATGCTTCACATGAATGGAGCTTGTAAAAGTGAGCATTGTTGTGGGCAGGCCAGTCAGTAAACAGAGAGGGAATGTGAAGGACATTGCCCCACACAATGATAGACTGAATACATTGGCTGCTTAGGCTATAGACACTTGATTTAAGCACATTTTTCTTTCCTAACTAAATTGTTATCTTAAGGGCAGTCTGTTTTTGAACTTTATAAACTCTTAATATTTTAACTTTTTAATTCCTGTATCCACTCTTAGCTTAAAATAAAAAGACATTATGAAAGTGCACAATTTTTATATATTTATTTGTTTTTTTCTTTTTAAATTTTTGTTTAGGCTGGGTGTGGTAGCACATGCCTGTAATCCTAGCACTCAGGGGATAGAGGCAGGCAGATCTTTGTGGATTTGAGGCCAGCCTGGTCTACAAAGAGAGTCCTGAACAGCCAAGGTAGCACAGAAAACCCCTGTCTCAAAGAAACAAAACAAACAAACAAAAATTAGCTTTCTTCTCTTATTTTTGAAATGTTTTTAATTGAAAATTACATCATTTTCCCCTTCCTTGTCTTCCATCCAGCCTCTACAAGCTGCTTTCATTCAAGCCCTCCCACACACCCCTACCAAGTTGATAGCCTCTTTTCTTTGATTATATTTCCTACATATGAGAGGGTGCACAGATACGCATAGATCCAACCTGCTTATCAGCCCAAGGTCCACTGGAGGTATCCAGGCACCAAAACACACAGATACTGGACCCGAAGGAATGAAGCTTAGCCAGATGGGTGGTTTTCAGGATCCCAGGCCAGCAGTGAAAGCCAGGAGAGAGAAAGCCTTCTCAAAGGCGGTTTTCAGTGAAACAGCTCTTTCAGTGTTATAGCCATTTTAGCTTGGATGTCCCCGTGATACAGTGACACTGCTCTTCCAGTGATACAGCAGCTTTTTACTGGGGACAATAAGAGCATATAAACCGTGAGGAGTGGGTAGTGGACGCCATTGCCTGGGCCTAGGTGCCGGGAACACTTCATTTGAATGGAGGGTAACTACAGGTGCCTGGCTATAGGACTACCTCGAGAACTGAGAGGGCGAGGGTTTGCAGGGCTACATGCGTAGGGGCATGCAGGCACAGAACAGAGAGGGAGCAATGCTTACTCCTGCAGGTCTCATGATTGAGATTTTGGGGGTTTGGCACACATCGCGACCTCACTTTATCTCCATGCCTATTTCCCAGGTGGCTCAATTTACACGCCTCACACCTGCTAAGTCGTTTATTTTTGTTTGTCTTTATACAGTTTTAGGATGGATCAATCTGTACTGGATAAAGAATAAGGGGGCTCATCCCTGGAAGAGGCTAATTCTCCTGGCAGTCAATATTTGCCTGTGGTTCTTTGTCTAACAATGGGACTTCATGAAATCTACTTAAGGATTACTCTTCCCAGTACATTGAAGGTAGTGGTTGTATAATAGTTTTCTACTGTTACATAACAAATTACCAGAAACATAGTGCCTTTCAACAATGCTTTCTTATTTCATGTTCTTATTCATTAATCACAAGTTCAGGCACAACTTGAATAGATCTTTGCTCAATGTCTTGAAGGTTGAAATCTTAAGTATTGGCAGTACTGAAGCTGCATCTAAGCATGAACCCTTTCCACAGCCACTTTCTGCGTGAGTTAAATAATGGTCGTATCTGTTGAGCCATATCAGTCTAACTACAAACTGGCCTGATATGAAGTAATGATCACTGTCAAGCTTGAGCGGCCGTCTTGACTAAAGATGAGTAGGAGGTGAGGATAGCACTTTGCTAAAAGGTTTTCATAACCTTTTGTTCCTGACAGGAACTGGTAGCCACTTATCCACTAGGCCTGTTCTAAGAAATAGAAGTTGAATAATTCAGATAAACAAGTTAAAAGCATATTAATTAAACCTCTGTATTTGAAGTAGCATTTGAATCCTCTCTTACAATCCATTTGTCTCTCTTTCAATTTTCCTGAACAAAATGCCTGTCCATTTTAGCAAATGTAAGCCTTTGGACTCTTTCTAATTTGCCCTAGTTTTTCTTGTTGTTGTTGTTTTGTTTTGTTTTTGTGCATCATTAAAATCAGAGAATCAGAACAGAGAAATCTGAGATACCACACCTCCATGTCAGGTTTGAGAAAATGAACTTCAACATGGGAGGACAAACGAGGTAATAGAATCAGAGGAATATCATTGGAAACCCAGCTCTTTCATGGGAATAGCAGCCCGAAGGAGATAATTACAGTCGTGTTTGGGATAGCTCTAATTAGACATGTGCATGAGGTGCACAGTTGCTGGAAACAAGGACACTACAATTTTTAACATCGGAGGTTAGATCGTGGAGACTAAAATTGGGCACAATAGGCTGGGCCATTTCTTTCTTCCCTGCGAATATACCAACAGGAATTTTACAACTCATGTATAATAGCATCAGAGAGACCAAAGGGTATGGGGAAAGACATTTTGTGGTACCTCTAAATAAAGCGTACTGAATGAATCTTTACCAACAGAGGATGACAGATGACACATGTATGGGTTAATTTTTCTTTTCTGAATAAAAATTACCACACATCTGATGCTTTATAACAATTTCTACCTGCATGTCACTTCACAGTTTCTGTGTCTCTGAAATCTGGTGAAATGCAAAGAGAGTTCTTTGTTTTAGGGGTCAGAGACTCTCATCCAGGCTTGAAATCTCATCTGGAGCTTAAAGCCTTTCTTCCACCGCATTCACGTTGTTGAAATATTTCAGTTCCTTGAGGTTTTGGAATACAGGTCTCCATTTTCTCTCAAGCTGTCAGCAAGCAAGTGCTCTCAGTTCCTACATAATTCTAGAGAGTCCTTATTTGACCAATTCACTTTCAGCGGCAGAAGGGCCGAGTAATCTTTTAAGGACCCTAATAAAAGGAAATGACTATTCTATCATTTTCATGGATTCTAAGCACACTCATGAGAATAGATATTCTGCGTGTGTAGGCATGAGAATCCTGGAAACATCCTGTATATTTTATTTCATTTTTTAAAAGCTGCAAGACTTAGAAGTAAAAGTAAGCACTTTTTTATCTCTCATGTCTTATCATCTTGTCTTCCCACTGTCTTTTATAACCAAATCATTTTAAGTCCTGAAAATAATACCCATGCACATTTTTCAAATCCACCTCATTATTGGTAGAAACTCAGATCAACTCTGCATTTTAGCTATAGTGAATCATAATGATCTTTGATTCCACATTTTGTCTAAAGTTAATAATATTTTTTTAAAATTGCTAAACTAATAATTTTTAGTATTATCAATTCAAAGAAATGTTAAATATGTAGGGTATAGTTTTAGTTATGTATTTTTGGACCTCCTACAATGAATAAACATCAAGAAACATTATTTATAACCCATTTGTAAGAATAATCCCTAACAACATTCTAAATATTTGTCCTTAAAAGCAAGAGTAAGTGTAGTTCTCAACCCTCATCAAAGAAACTTCTCTTTGCAACAATGAGAGACCATTACAAAAAAAAAAAAAATCAAAATGCAGAGGTGTGGAGTCAATTCTCAATAGATATATCTATAAAACAACTTCCACAGCTAAGACCCAGGGAACAGCTCAGAAGATGAGGCAGAAAGCAGAAAGACAATAAGAGCCAGAGTGATCGATCAGGGAGTTTGCTGTGATAACACATCTTTTAGGAATATCAGAAGCTACACCCATAAAAAATCTCACCAACATGACTAAACAAGAACAATGACAGGCATGATAAGGTGGGCTAGTAAAAGCCCAAGATGTCTCAACCCTCCATGAAGAACTGTAGGAAATTAAGAAATGCTGAGCATACAATAAGTAGTCTTCCCCATGGAAGATCACTCCCCCAATTGGTTATTCAATAGTCAGCCCTGAAAATACACATAAAAATAATATTACACAGACTGAAAGGGATATATTTATGTATTTAGGAATATATCTGTATATACCAAACATATATTTATGTAACAACAATTAGTGCAATAGAGGCCATAAATTTGAAAGCCAACAAAGACTGCTAAATAAGATAGTTTGGAGGAAAAAAAGTGAAGGGATAAATTATGTAATTATGTTATAATATAAAAATATTTAAAATGAAAATAAATGCAAATCAATAAATTAAAAATTAAAACTTGATAAAGAAGTCATCAACTTAATGATGACTAATTAAATCATTATAGCATCATGTTGAATAATTTTTTGCTAGCAGTAATTACAGCAATGTTTACATTCTCACTTACCAAAGCTTTTTTCCAACTGCTTACTCAAGTCAGAAATTCATTCTATACTTTTCCTCCTGGCACTTTGCCTCAACTCTTTATATTATTTTTCTTGATCGCAATACTTGGCACTTGCTATTTTCCTTCCACATATTATACGACTTCTTTGTTTTCCAATATTTTTCTTCTCTATATGAGTAACTATGTCTCATGACATGAATAGAAAAATCATTTTGTTTAATTTAATGTCTTGTCTTTAAATAAGTACTGTCTTTACAAAAGGACAGGCCCCCAGCCTCATCTCACACCAGTAGGAGTAATCTCAATGGGACTATCCAGTTCTTTCTGCCTTTATACTGAGAATAGAAAATGTGTACTAAGCCATTGCTCTCAAGCTACATAAAACACAGATTCCTAGGCTCACTGCTGAAATGTAGCAAGTCTTAGGTGAGGTCCAGCAATCTATTTTAGGTAAAGGAACATCTAATTCTTATTATTAGAATAGCATGTAAACTGGAAATCTTACTACTTGTTATAAACTATAACTATAAACTATAAACTACATTAGTTTAGTTCATGAGTCAGAAAATATACAGTGTTGTGTTCCAGGCATCAGCAGTCACCATCAGTTTGTGACAGAGTTATTCCTATTATGTATGCCCCAAACTATTAGACATTTCCATCTTCTGTGTCATATGTCTGTCAACAACCTCCTACCTAGATGACTCATGCTTTTTCTGCAGCTGGAGGGGTGGTTTTAAACGATTTAATCAGAGACATATTATCCACATTGTTCAAAACACACACTGATTTATATGCTTTCTAAATTTCTCTTCTTAACCTTTATCAACTATCCCCTTCTTAGTAACTAAGCTTTCACCATCTTTCAGAGTTTATGATATATCCACTCTTCCCACAAGCCTTGTGATTTTTTTTTCTAAGTCTAGAATGGTCTTTCTTGCATTATTTGGCTTTCTTTGCATCATTTGGCTCTATTTGCCACCAAGCCTCAGATCTACTTTGTCTTCCTTAGAAAGGCCTAACTGCTAAAAAAGTAGCTTCTTCCCTCTCTGATCCTTCCACTAAATATGCATGGATAGTTTTCAAAATAAATCAAAACTTCCATTAATGTATGTGCTCATTTTGTCTCCCCAAATAAAACACTTGATTGTCTTCATCACTCAGGTCTCAATGTCCCAGTGTCTCAAACAATTCCTACTCTGTGCTTGGCATTTAAAGAAAAGAAAAAAGAAAGGAAGAAAGAAAAAGAAAAATCTTACTCAGTGAAAAAGCAAAACCAGGCCGCATCAAAGCAAACAGGGAGAAATGAAAAAAAAATCCCACTTTGCCTTCACAGCAGAGTAATTAAGAAAAGTGTGACTATCTATTTACATCTCGTGATTCATGCCCACTCAAAGAATTTATGAGATTAGACATTTTTGCAAATACCATTCTAAACAAAGCATCTGCACAAAGGTGTCATGTTTTCTAATAATGAAAAAGAAACATCACAATTTATAAACACCATTTATACAACAGAAAATCTGGGAAAATGTTCAATGGAGATTTATAGGATACATTTTTTTGCGTTGATTTAATGGAAGTTAAATTCAAAAGGTTTAAGCTATAGAAAAGCCTCAAGGCTCTGTATACATGTGAAATTAAAGATAGTTTTCATTTCACAAAGTGGTTGTGAGGCATTGGCAGGCAATGAAAAGTTGAGACTGTCCCTCTGAAGTTGGTATGTGGCATGATTATAATAGTGATTGTTCTCCTTTACCAATAATTCCTACTATATGTTATACAGTACTCGACTGAGTGAAAGGTTCATCACTGACTCAAAGTTCCTTAATCACTTGTCATAGAGTTGTCAGAACATGATCTCAACAACAGGAAAATCCAACCAAAGATGTCATCTTAGCTTGGAGGACGTACAAGTTAAAAAAAATTAATTTTAAGAGTACATTTGTACTTTCAAGATTCCCTATTTTTTCTTATTGCTATTATCTGACCCATATTGACCTCCTAGATGCAATGTGGTTAATCCTAAGCATCGTAGCAAATTCTATCTGTATTAAAGCAATGAAATGTATTGTCATTTTGCTATTGTGATATCCTGAATGAGCCTACATCCCCGATAGGCTCATGTATTTAAATACATGGTACCCTGTTGATGGTGGTATTGGGTGAGATTATGGAACCTTTTTTTCTTTAATCTGTTAGAAGAAGAAGTGAGGAAAAGCCTTGACCTCATTGGCACAGGGGACAACTTTATGAACAGAACACCAACAGCTCAGGCTCTAAGATCAACAATCAATAAATGGGAACTCATGAAACTGAAGAGCTTCTGTAAAGCAAAGGACATAGTCAACAGGAAAAAAAAATGACAGCCTACAGCTTGAGAAAAGTTCTCAACCAATCCTACATCTGACAGAAGGTTAATATCCAGAATATATAAAGAACTCAAGAAATTAAATACCAACAAACCAAATAATCCAATTAAAAAATGGGGCACAGGGTTAAACAAAGAATTCTCAACAGAGGAACATCGAATGGCAGAGAAACACTTAAAGAAATGCTCAACATCCTTAGTCATCAGGGAAATGCAAATTAAAAGGACTCTGAGATTCCAACTCATACCTGGTAGAATGGCTAAAATCAAAATTCAAGTGACAACACATGTTAGAGAGGATGTGGAGAAAGAGGATCCCTCCTCCATTTCTGGTGGGAATGCAAACTTGTACAACCACTTTAGAAATCAATCTGACTGGTGCTTTCTCAGAAAACTGGGAATAGTGCTACCTCAAAACCCCACTATACTACTCCTGGGCATGTATTCAAAAGATGCTCAAACCTACAAGAAGGACACTTGCCCAACTATGTTCATATTAGCTTTATTCCTAATAGCCAGAACCTGCAAACAACCCAGATGTCCCTAACCAAAGAATGAATACAGAAATTGTGTAACATTTACACAATGGAATACTACTCAGCTATTAAAAATAAGGACATCATGAAATTTGCAGGCACATGGATGGAACAAGAAAAGATCATCTTAAGTGAGATAACTCAGAAGCAGAAAGACAGGCATAAGTATCTTATAAGTGGATATTAGCCATATAACATAAGATAAACATACTAAAATCTACAGACCTAAAGAAGCTAAACAAAGATGCTTATTCTCATCCAGAAGGTTATGGAATCTTTAGCAAACACAGCCTTGCTAGAGGAAGCATGTTGCTGGTGGGAGAGGAATTTTATGAATTCAGAGCCTCACTTCATATTGCTCCTGCCACCTGCTATTATTCCTCCCCCTGCCATTATGTGTTCCTCTCTCTCTCTCTCTCTCTCTCTCTCTCTCTCTCTCTCTCTCTCTCTGGAAGAATAAGGCAAAATGAACTCCCTTCTATGCTATCTTTGATAATTGTAGTTTATCACAACAAAAGAAAACCAAACTGATACAGATGTTTTCAAAAAATAATTAATGAAGGCGGGAGTAAAAAAAAAAAATGTAGACATTGGTATTTTTACTTCAGAGACCTCAGAACTCCAGAAGCAAGCTTTATAGAATACTTTCTGCTGATTCTCTACAAACATAACAATCTTGCTCTAGCACATATCTTCAGGAAGTAGAAAATGGGGTCCAAAGAAACTTTTTCTGAGCGGCATAAATATATGAAGCAAGGGATCCAATCAGTACTAAGCTTAGATTATTTTAAACTGAGAAGCTAATCCTGTACTTGCTAAGGTTTTGATTTTTTGTTTTCTCTGCTTGTGGCTCATGGAAATTGCCCCTTTCCTAAAGGAGTTGTCTTGCTTAGAATTCCACTCACAGAGGCAGACATCCCGGGCTGGTGTGGCTGGCAGAGATTCAGCACTCTTGCTTCTCTGAGACATACTGGAATTATCATCATAATTCTTTACTTCCTATGGGCCTTCTAAGTCTTTTGTCACAAAGCATTGAAACCTACCTTTATTCTTCAAAGTTCTGCTTCCCTTGATCTTTCATGGATGGCAAACCATTGTGGTCAAACATCCTCCAACAGAACTACTCATGTTTTACCATCCACTCCCTTTCCTGTAAACCAGGTCTAGCCCAATGCTTACCTTTTCTCTTTTCAGCATCAAACTCTGAAAATGAAATGACCATCAGGGTGAACTCTTAGAAGGAGGAAAGGGGAATATCTAACTTCTCTCTTGGATTAGTACTAGCCCTGAAACCTCATGTAGTCTGCTGGTCCTAAGAATAGTTTACAGAAAATGAATTGAATAAAACCGAGAAATCACTCCCTCATTACTTTGCTTCTAACAACTCTCATTTGTGGCTTATTATCAATAAACAGGTTTAGGAAGGTGGAGTTATTATTTTTTTTTTCGAAGACTACATGGCAGTTACTATGAAAGTCAGCAATTCACACTCAGGTCTGGTAGGTTCCAGAACCTCTGCCTATATGCTAGGGTCTGCCCTCTTCTCTCTAACTGAGTGCTGCCTTGTTAATAAAAGAACCTGCAGCACTTTAAGCTTGCTTTAAAAGAAAACCTTTTCAGGCTGTCAGGCCTATCAGAACTTGTCACTTACAATTTATGCCACACAGCCAGGTTGGGGCTTGTCAGCTCTACAGTAAAACCCGAATGGATGCTATGCCACTGTGCATTTGATGTGCTGGTTCCGTGGAGGCAATGACCACATTAAATACTTAATGCTAGTCAAGTTTATTTACTAGATCAACCTTTTTCTTTCAGATATGTCCTTTTATCCCTTATGCTGAAGCCTGTAGAGCTCTTTGGAGCCATTTGGCACTCCGTCCACCTGGAGTAGTTCATTGCCAGTGGTGACATTCCCCAGTCTAGAGAGAGGACTATTTATGAAAAGAAATGGGCCCAGTGGAACTTCAAGTTGAGAGAACAGAAGCAAAAAGAAAATTTTTAACTAATATTTAAAGTTGAAAGAGGTCTTTTGCTCTTTCACATTTTGTTCTACATCAAAATATCATTTATAGTGGTCAAGGTTTTTTGAAGATTAATTCTGAATCTCCAGCTTTGATTCTTTTCACCCTTTAAAAAGGGGGGGAGATCATTTTTTTAAATGTTATCAAGAAAGGGGAAATTAAAGATATTTCAAAAAATCAGCTCCTTCCTAACTACCCCTGCCAATGGTTTCCATCATCACCCTCACACACATTAGCTATGTTTCTATTTTGTGTGCCTGCAGGATTGGATTTCCCCCATTGGTTTGGAACTTACCAAACAGGCTAGACAGACTGTCCAGAGAACACTAAGGATCTGCCTCCCTCTGCTTCTCCAGCACTGCATGTTTCAAGTTTTACCATGTCTTGCTTTATTTTGTTAATTTACGGAGGTTTGGGATATTGAACTTAAGTCCCACACTTACACAACAAATACATTGCTGCATTTCCCCATTTCTGAATAATCCCCAACTGTGTATTTCCCCAGGCCCTATTCTGATGTTTCTTTTAGAACCTAGACCTTAGCACTTACGGTTACTTTCTCCATCCAGACTGAGACCCAGAAGCTTTGATTTCCTCACTAATACAGCATGTCTGGATTGCTGTAAAGGGGAGAAAAGCTATAACATGGACAGAGAATAAAAGTGGTGGTCTAGCCCTCATGTCATGTGAGGAAAAGCTGAAAGACATAAAGACATATATCTCAAGATGTGTGTGTGTGTAAGAGTGTGTGTATCCATAGATAGATAGATAGATAGATAGATAGATAGATAGATAGATAGATAGAAGATTTAAGAGTAGAGGGTACTGTTATAAGAGAGGGGTGTGTCCTTGTAATGGAAATGTTCTATTTAAGCCTTTCCTACAGGCCACACACTGTGGAAGCTGGCTGGTCTCTTCATTGTTCATACTTCCAATGTTCACACATACTCTTGAAGTGCCTTATCTACCACTACCACATTTACCAAATACCACCATGTCAAAGATCCCTGTGGAATACGTCACAGTGCTTATTGTTACTCGAAACGCTGTGGCATTGTGTGGTATATACATATATGTGTGTAATGTATAGCATTTTTCCATTGCAACATAATGAGTAATACTTTATTTAATACTGTATCTTTTGGGGTTTACAACTGGATTTTTGACATAATATGTTCTCAAAATATTTTTTAGAAAAATGTTATAAAATTTATAAAGGAAGGAAAGAATTGATACTAATAATTTGATCTAAATAATTGAAACTATAAAGGGCCACATGGAATTTGAATAATAAAAGTAGCAACAGAACAATTTTTTGTTTAAGTCTTATCCTTCAGTGTCTCTAACTACATATTGGAATTGAATTCCCTGCCAATAAAAGTATCCAAAGAGAGAGACCAAGGTAGTCTTTAAAGTCTTTATAATTGTTAGACTTGGACTCAAATAATTTCTAGTTGGTATGTCATATTTGACTTAGAAACTTTTACATTTTTCTTTATAGGAATCTAGAAGACCCATCTGTTTGTACTGTGATGTTAGGGGCGGTCTACTCTAGAATACTCTTTTTCAGGCTGGAGAAATGGCGTAGGAGTTAATAACACTTGCTGAGCACAAGACCCAGGTATAGCTCTCAGAAAATATTCACAACCGTCTGGAATTCCAAGTTTTTATTGATGAGTTCATGGACCATCTAACTAATTCCTCAGCACTCGTAGTCATGACAAAACAACAACAACTTGCTAGATCCCATCAGAAATTAGTAGAGAAGTTTATCTGTTAATAGTCTATCCAGGCAAGGCTCCTCGCAGCAGGACTGGGACATTACACAGCCACAAAACCTTCAACCTACAATTTATCCTGCCTGGAAGACCTGCTATAACAAAGATGGTGCAGAACTTGTGGGAGCGACCAACCCATGACTGATCCAATGTCCCCAGCTAAGAGAGGGAACCTTTGCCTGGCACTGTCTGGATGGCCAGGAACCAGAAGCAGGACAGCCCAGAGACCCAGAATAGAACCAGACAGGGCTGGCCAAAAAAAAAGTTAATGAAATGATTCCTAATAATATTTTGCTATACTCATAGACTGGTGCCTAACCCAATTGTCATCAGAAGAATATCATCCAGCAACTGATAGGAGCAGATGCAGAGACCAACAGGCAAACAGATGGAGCCAGGGGAATCCTGCAGAAGAGGAGAAGAAGGATTGGAGGAGCCCATGGAGTACATGACCCTCAAAATCAATTAAGCAGCATTCATAGAGGCTCACAGAAACTGAAGCCAAAAGCACCGACCCTGTATGTGTCTGAACTAGGCCTATTGCATATAGCTTACAATTGTGTAGCTTGGTATCCTTGTGGAATTCCCCAAAAGAGGAAGAGGATTTGACTCTTGCCTGTGCTTGGAACACTTTTTTTTTCTGATATAAGATATTTATTGGATGGAGATGGAGAGAGAGAAAGAAGAGGGAGAGGGTGTCCTGACAGAGAGGAGAGAAAAAGCAAGAGAGTAGCAAGAGAAAAACAGAAAGGGAGAGAAGGAGGAAGTGGCAGAGTGGCCACTAGGTACCTGGCCCAAATGATGTCATAGGTACTACCATAGGACCATTGCCATGGCCCTAAATGTCCCTAAGGGAAGGCCAGTTGAATTGACAGAACAACATAACATGTCTTCCTTTTTGTTTAATTAAAAATTTAAAAAAAAAAAAGAAATATGAGAAGCTAGGGAGGGGTGGAACCTACATTTATATACTTCAACTTGCCTTTCATGAGAAGCAGTCTAACATCCTCTTTCCTGCTTGGAACACTTGTTCTCTTACTCGGTTTCCTCTTCCAGGATCTGTGCTTAGTCTTATTGTAACTTGTTAGACTATGTTCAGTGGATATCTCTGGGAGGACTGACCTGTTTTGGAGGTAAATGGAGTAGGAGTAAAACTTCAGAAGAAGGGAAGTGGGGAGAGGGACTGGGATGAGTGAAAGGAAAGGAAACTGCCGTCAAGATGTAATGTATAAGAGAATTGAAGGCCCACGCTTCTCTGGACATCAGAAATGCACATGGTATGTATATATACATGCAGGCAAACACTCATGCATATTAAATAAACAAACAAACAAATAATGGAAAGAAAAGAAAATATCATTTTTCCTGACTTAACAGATAAGGGAGATGATTATCACAAATAATTTTTAGAATTAAAGGGTATAACACAAATATCACTGACTCCCAATATTGACTCACTTTCCATATACATCTATGAGATTACAGAAAGAAATCAAGGATGATGATAGAAGCCAAAGGAAATTGCCACCTTTTTCTGACAGTTGAATATTCATAATGAGGTCAGGGGTGTGTGGGTGCATAGGACTGATAGAAGATCCTAAAGGATCCTAAAAGATCCCCCTGCCTGGGGGAAGGCAGGCGTCCTAGACAGAGAAGCTACAGGACTTAAGCATGGGGACACCTGGCAGGTGATATCAGCTGGTCACTGTACGTAATACAGTGTAAGTCAGAGAAAACCATCATTTCCAAAAGTGACTGAAACTGAGTCATCATCCCAAGTAGGACAAGGAAACAATGGCAGCAAAAACACAAAGGCAAATAAGATATGCTTCAAAGAAGATGGCAGAGAGAAAGCCTGAGATGATTCAAACAGCCAGGCCCAGCAAGCTGTAGAGGCTTTACTGTACTTCTCACAACCACAAACATGCATATGAAGGGGGGGTCAAGTGATCTCATGAGCTGTACTGGGAAAGCAGAAGGTGCTTGGCATGAGGTAGGTAAAGTGTGAGGCAATTCGTCATCGGTCTAGAAAATAAAAGAGCTTTCCCATCCTTGCCCCTTGAAATCCATGATGTTAAAAACAAAAAAGCAACATTGTTATCCGCATCTTCTACCATAAGAAAGGTTGGCAAACAACTAATTGACTATACTAATCAAGACCAGCTCAAGAGCAAGATGATCTGGATCTACTGAAAGAATTACAGTCATTCCAGGTGGGTACCACTGTGAAAGAAAAAAAAATCCTCTCTCAAGCATGTAGTATAATGTAAACATGATTAAATGGGAATGATCATGTTAAGTATAATGGAATCATACACATATTACACATGCACATACATATATAATTATACATACAAAAATTTTCCTGTAAGTTTTTGGTTTTGCTGATGTTTTGCTGTCACTGTTCTTAGTGTTGTTTAAGAAATGATAAAGAGGACAGTGCCAGCTCATCAAGCTTGAGAAAAACATCTTCAGACCCTTCTAGATGTGTTGGAGTATTTTTGTTTGTTTGCCTGTTTCAATTTATTTTTTAAATCTGTGTGTAAACTGCCAACTTGATTAACTCTTGTTTTCATTCTGCTACAGCTGGATAGGGGGTTGTGATGCTACAGAACATGCCAAAATCAGGAAAGAAACAATGAAAAAGTAAATAAGCCCTGCTTAGAATCTGAAAGAAGGCATTATTAGGCACAAAAAAAGGAGAAAAAAAAATGGCCTGCTGCATTTGTGCTCAGTTCTATGGGCAGAATCCCTGTAGCCAAATAGAGATCCTAAGCTATTGTCTCCAAATCAGCATTGTCTTGGCTTTGCCACAAGAATGCAAATTATGTCATTTGCTGCCATTGTGTGTCAATTAAAGATAAATGTGAATTCTCCTACAATATTCTTCTACTGGCACATCTGGATTCTCTAAAAGCTGTCACCCAACTTTCTTTTTTTTCAGATTTTTTTTATTTTTTTATTATTAATTATACTTTATTCACTTTGCATCCCCCCATAAGCCCCTCCCCCTTCTTCACGCATGCCCCTCCCCAAGTCCACTGATAGGGGAGGTCCTCGTCTCCTTCCTTCTGATCTTAGTCTACCAGATCTCATCAGGAATGGCTGCATTGTCATCTTCTGTGGCTTGGTAAGGCAGTTCCTCCCTCAGGGGGAGGTGATCAAAGAGCAGGCCGATCAGATTATGTCAGAGGCAGTCCCTCTTCACATTACTATGTAACCCAATTGGACTCTGAACTGTCAATTTTCAAAGATGTTGGTTGTTCCACGTTGGCTTCTTGCACGTGTGGCCTCAATATAGAGGTGCGTTATCTCAAGCTCCAAGAAGTGAGCTTCAAGCACAGCATCTCAGAAGGAAGTTCACTGTCTCCTTCCCCTTCCTACTGAATCTGTGCTGATGCTACTTTTAGCCCCCAAATCACTGAGAGTTAGACTTGAGGTAGATTTTGTTCTCCTTTCTCTTACATTACTCAGAACAGAACATTGAATTCCATGGACTTTATTTTGCTATATCATGGTTTCTAATCTCTACCCAAATTCATATCCATGTGGTTTTGTTGTTGTTGTTGTTTTGTTTTGTTTTGCATAAGTCCAGATCACTATTTTAAAAACCCTAATTGCTTTCCTTTTTTTGCTGGTCCCCTCCCTATTATTTTTTGATACTTTGGAAATTCGCTTTGTGAGTAATATTCTCATTGTGGCACTCTCCCTTATCCTCCAAACATTCAGTAGCTTCCGAAGGGAGAGATGTGGTACCAGGGTCAGGTTGTCTGGGACACTCTGATTCACCTTAATGTCTACTTAGCCTCCAATGTTACTGGCACTCCTCGGTCTCACTGCATATGATAGTTTGCTTTTGCTCTTTCAAAACCACAAATCAACTGTTTTGCTTCTCTATGGAATCTCCACTTACAATATCAAATATAATGATGTGTCATTTACGCCTTTTCTGCCTGATACAGTAGCTAACTCCACCATTGCAGGAATGCGTGTCTTAATTTTTGTTTTGTTTTGTTTTGTGTGTTTGTTTTGAGACAGGGTTTCTCTGCGTAACCTTGACTGTCCTGAACTTGCTTTGTAAACCAGGATAGCCTTGAAATCACAGCAATCCTCCTGCCTCAGCCTCTCTGAGTGCTGGGATTAAAGGCATATGCCACCATGCCTGACATATCTCTTTTTTATAATGTTACATATTTGCTCACTAATCTCTTTTATACGGGTGTTTTGCTAAACACTTTGCAATATTTTAATTGTTTATGAGAAGTTAATATAATCCTAAGAAAGTCAAAATAAATTCAGTTCAACATGTAGAAGATGTATAAAGCTGCATTATTATCTCTGAAATTTATTGCATGAATAGGCATCTAATAAAGATTTTGTGATAAATAAATTACGATTGAGTGAATCATACGTCAATCATTAGATATACATTTACATATTTGGTGTATTTATGTATTTGGTGGCAAAAAAAAACAAACTAGTATTACCTCCAATTTTTTTTCCAGAAAAATATAAAGCTATAGCAACTTCTATTAGGGTACGGATATAGCTAATTCTATTGAGATGCCTTATCTTGTCTGTACAGCTGCATATCCCTGATAATGAAAATAATGTGCATTTGAGTCATACTTACCCTTTATATGCTTATTCAACCAAGTAAATACCATTATTACCTAAATGTCTTATAATATTAAGAGCAAAATATGAAGGGGCTTAAAATGTTCCACCCTACTTTTATGGAACAATTTTGTCAGCTTGTAACTTCATTTTCTATGGTATTGGTTGAATGAAGAAAATAATTTATGAGTCTGAATTTACTTTAACAAGTACTATGTAGACAATGTCTAGTCTCTGAAGACAGAAATGCAAAACTTCTGCTTCAATACTGAAGATTACTGCTGGGGCAGATTGACCTCTAATTCAATATCCACAATATCACAGAATGAGATCAAATCTTCAAGGAAGCCTGCTTAGCATTTAATCAAAAAAAAAAAAAAGAAAGAAAGAAAGAAAGAAAAAAACAATTCACAGGCACTCTAAATCCTGTGATTAAATTCATAACAAATAGGACTTTAAAAGCTGCCTACAAGGCTTCAGTGATAGAAATCAACAAAGAACAGCTTCCCAGGAAACTAAGAATCTTTCATATAAATCATAGACTTAAGTAACCACCTACTGCCTGGCCTCATGAACAGAGATGGAAACAAAAAAGCTTGTACTTTGAAACAGCATCTTCCTTTGGAAAAAAATTTGGTTGGAGTTGAAATATATTTTCTTTTTTTAATTAAATTTTTATTTTTTATATTCATTACAGTTTATTTACTTTGTATGCCAGCTGTAGTACCCTCCCTCATTTCCTCCCAATTCCACCCTCCCTCCCTCATCTCCTCCCTCCCTCATCTCCTCCCTGCACCTCTCTAAGTCCACTGATAGGGGAGGTCCTCCTCCCCTTCCATCTGACCTTAGCTTATCAGGTTTCATCAGAACTGGCTGCAATGTCCTCCTCTGTAGCCTAGCAAGGCTGCTCCTCCCTTGTGGGGATGGGGTCAAAGAACCAGCCACTGAGTTCATGTCAGAGACAGTCCCTGTTCCCCTTACTAGGAAACCCACTTGGATACTGAGCTATGTCTGAGCAGGGGTTCTAGGTTATACAAGCAAATCATGAAACTTGCAGGAAAATGGTGGGATATAGAAAAGATCATCCTGAGTGAGGTATCCTAGGAGCAGAAAGACACACAAGGTATATACTCACTTATAAGTAGATACTAGACCTAAGAGATAGGATAAACATATTAAAATCTGTACACCCAAAGAAGCTAAACAAGAAGGAGGACACAGGGTAAGATGATCAATCTTCACTTAGAAAGACAAATGGGATTAACATTGGAAGTAGGAGAAAACAAGAAACAGACAGGAGCTTACCATAGAGGGCCTCTGAAAGACTCTACCTAGAAATATATTTTCTTAACAATTTAATATTTAATTCTCACAAATGACAGAACACTATTGTACTACGTGTTATATTTTGGAATATATGTACATACATATACCTATATTCATGTATTAACAATTAATAAAAACGGCCACAAATTTGAAAGAGAGCAAGGAGGATTATACAAGAGGGCTTGAGGAGAGGAAAGGGAGAAATACTGTAATGATATTATAATCTCAAAACTTAAAAGAAAAGGAGTAAAGCTTAGAAAGGTAGACCAGTACATTACTGCTATTAAAATAAAGACATAATTTGGGATGAAATCCGTTTTCTTGTTTGTTTAGTTCCCAACTGATTCTTTATCCATAATTCCCGAATATAGGGGACATGGCCTTCTAAAAGAAGGGGAAGCAAACTAAAGAGCTTCATAGCCTATCCATATGATCTAATGGTATGATTTGTATAACTTCTAACTTTCCATCCTTTCTATATCTCCCATTGGATGGTAAAACAGGTACTTTTCCTCCACACTGATTATTTATAGAACAGATCAATACACACTCTTCCCTACTGGTCATACATGCATTACATGCCATTACTTCTATAACTTTATAAGCATGCTAACTTTATGTCTAATGCTTGTCACATAAGAAAAATAATAGTTAAAAATATGGAAAAATTTTCAAAGCTTCCACAAATAATAAGTAACAAAATTAGTATTCTAAGATTCTGAGTCCTCACTCAGCAACCTGTCACTGTTTATGCTGCCAACAAATGCAAAGCTAAATGACACCTTCCACACATAAAGAGTGTCGGAAAAATCAGGAAACTCAAATCTCATCTCTGCCACTAGCTGGCGAGGTTATGGTTAGTCTACATTTATAAAATTATGTTAACCACTCTTTTAACCTGTGCGATGAGATTATTAAAGGTGGTAAATGAGTATCGTATTCCTGATATATAATAACACACCAGATAAATTTTGCTTCATTAAAATATGACTAGTCTGTGCTTTTTATTTTTTATACCTCTATCAGTGGTGCCCACAGCAATGGTCTCCTTGTATGGATGGGGGCCTCTTATTCTAAAGGAAAAAATGCTTCACCTGTTCCTGTGGTAAATCACTGACAGATATCACACAGAAAATGTAGGACCTTAACTATAGTGAAATTTTCCAACACTACACAGATGGAAAGGAAAGAAAAATCAGCTAGATAATATAAAAGTGGTATTCATTATAGCTTTAATTAAATTCTGTTGGGATGTTTTAATCTTCCCATTTATCTGTCTTTGAAGCGCTGCTGTAAGGTCAGAAACTTAATTTAGCCATAAAAACTAAATAGATTGTGATGGCTCCCTATCAGAAAGCACTAATGCTCTTTGCTTATCACTGAAAAATAATCTTTTCTCTGTATACATCTCTCATGACTTTAGCAAGCAACCTTGCTTGTACTGTCCTCAGATTGATTTTGATCATTTATTCTGCCATATTTCCCCTATAATCTTATTTTTGCCCCAATTCATATTTACAGTTTTTAAAGCAGAACAGAAAATATTTGCATGATTTTATTATATAAGATATTTGTTGTACTTATTAGTCCCTGTCTACATAAAATATTCAATATTAAAATAAATATAATGTAGAAAAATTCCAAGAGCTATATAATTAAATCACTACATATTCTATAAACTCAAAATGCCACCATCCATTTATATATATAATATATAGTGAATATATATATAAATGTGTTCAAACACATCTTTCATATGCCTCAGAGAAAATATTAAAAGCATTTTCTTCCCCATGACTTCTTGAGGCTAGAAAGCACTATTATTTTTTTTTTCCAATGCAGTTTATTCAGGAACCTTGAACAATCCTCGGACCCTGGGGAAAGCCAGCCCACAGCTTAAATAGCCTCTGGGTAGCCAACCCAGGCGTGCCACGGGGGCAATGCAGATAGGTCCACATACATGGAAGCAAGCCAGATCCTCAGCCTTAGCCAAATGGGAATTGTTCGTGACAGAGAGCACTCACCATCGGGAAGGTGGAAGGCAGAAACCAGCTCCATCTTTAAGGCATAGCATTCCGCAGCTCTCTACAGTTCCCCCTTTTTGTTTTAGACGCATCAGGCAAGAGTAGAGGTCTGATCTCTGATATTAGAAATAAATTGGGACTTTGTACCGATGTTCGTTTAGGTGTCATCCACCCAAAGAGCATCAGACCCGTCTGATACCTTTTTCTCAGAGGCGGGACCTGGGGCATCAACCCGCATGCAATCAGACATGCTCTTCTCTGAGTCCAAAGCGGCTGACCCTGAGTGCAGTGCTTAGCCTCGCATACTGAGCGTAACATTTTAGCTTTTTATGGTATCCAACCATGCTTGGGGAGAATGCATATAACATGAGAATTTTTCCTGTGCTGCAAATCTGTCTAAACAATTGTCGAGCTATATTTTAGGTAATTGGACTGGAGAATTCGATACTACGATGGAGCAGCTGAGAGTGGCCACTGTCACAGTAAATTCTACCAGAGTGGACACAGGACTAGCCACAGGATTATCATCATGGATTGCTGCAGCCATGAATCATCTGAAGGAATGGGCGGGCATGGGAGCGTTAGCAGGCCTTCTGGTGTTGGTCTCCTTGGTTTGCCTGTGGTATATATGCAAGATTAGAGTCTCACAACAGTGTGATGCAGCCATGATCATTCAGGCCTTTACAGCCATTGAAGTAGAAAGCACTTTTATCCACATCTTTTTAATGTAATTTTTCTTCATCTATTTATTCCCTCATATATTACATCCCAGACCACGGTTTCCCCTCCCTCTTCTCCCCACAGTTGCCCTCTTCTACCTCCCTTCCATCTCCACAACCCACTCCTCCTCTGTTTTCCCTCAGAAATAGGCAGGCCTCCCTGACATACCAACCAAAGACGACATGTCAAGTTACAGTAAGACTAGGCACCTCCCCTCATGTGAAGGCTGGAAGAGGCAACCCGGTAGGGGTACAAGGGTCCCCCAAGCAAGCAAAAAGCTTCAGAGACAGCCTCCTCTCACATTATTAGGAGTCCTACAAGAAGAACAAGCTACACAGCCTTAGTGACCTAGGTCAGACCCATGCAGGGTCCCTGATTGTTGATTCCATCTCTGTGAGCCCCTCTGAGCCCAGGTGAGTTGACTGCCTAGGTTTTCGTATGGTGTCTTTGACCCCTTTGCCTCCTACAAGCCTTTCCCCCCTTCTTCCACAGGATTCACCAAGCTCTGCCTAATTTTGGCTGTGGTTCTCTGTATCTGTTTCCATCAGTTGATGAAAGAAGCTTCTCTAATGACAATTGGATCCTAGGCTCCTGTATGTGAGTATTACAGAATGTCATTAAGAATCATTTCATTTACTTCTCTTTCCAGGCATGTTAGGTTCTCTCCCTATCCAGCCTCTGGTTTCTGGCCCTCCAAGCAATGTCAGGCATGGACTCCCTCTCTGGTCATGAATCCCAACCTGGATCAATCATTGGTTGGGTACTCACACAATTTCTATGCCACCTTTACCCCATCACATTTTACAGGCAGCACAAATTGTAGGTTGAAAGTTTTGTGACTGGGTTGGTATCTGTCAAAAAAACTTTGTCTACATATTTTTTAATTTTAATTATACTTTATTTATTTTGTATCCCCCCTCTAGTTCCCTTTCTCCTCCCCTCCCAATCCCTCCCTTCCTTTCCCTTCTCTACACACTCCCCTCCCCAAGTCCAATGGTTTTTTTTTTTTTTCTTCCTTCTGATCCTAGTCTGTTAAGTCTCATCAGGAGTGGCTGCATTGTCTTCCTCTGTGGCCTGGTAAGGCTGCTCCCCCTTTTTCTACATTTTAACTCATAATCATAAAACATCCACTTTGTATTTTCCTAAACCAAAGTGTAGTAGTTTGAATTAAGAATATCCCCATGAACTGATATACTTTAAATGCTTGTTCACCAGAGAGTGGAACTGTTTGAAAAGGATTAATAGGTGTTGCTGTTGGAAGATGTATGGCTAGTGTGTCACTAGTGGTGGTTGAAATTTCAATATCCCCTCCCTCCCTCCTCTCTCTCTCTCTCTCTCTCTCTCTCTCTCTCTCTCTCTCTCTCTTTCTCTCTTTGCAAACTGCCTGGATATCAGGTTGTTCTCAGGTATTGCTGTACCACCATGTCTGTTTGTTTCCCACCACGATGATCTTGGACTAACCTTCTAAAACTACAAACAAGCTCCCAATTAAACTATTTATTTTGTGATAGTTGTCTTGATCATGGTGTCTCTTCACAGCAATAGAACAGTAACTAAGACACAGTGTGTCAGCTAGAAGGCATTCCTTGCCTTTTTGTATATCCAAATGTTGTCTTTCCTGTAAGACTTAGCTGTACATCTACCATTGCTAATTCACTTTTCTTCTTTGAGATATGACAACAAGGTTAGAGGCAGAACTCGCTGAGTAATCTGTGCTTTAAGGATCTTCCATAGTACTATATTAGTACAAAGTCATTGCTAGATAGCTTTGATGGAATTTGTTTAAACAGAGGTCATTGTACCATGGAATTTGCATTGCCTACTTTTCAACCTAATGTTGCAATAAAAACGTGCAAATATAGAACCAATAAGATGGCTCAGTGATTGTACTTTCCTGTTTTTCTTTTAGTTCCTTCAACTCTGTTTCTTTCATTTCATTCAGTGTTTTAAGCATTTCCTTTCTAAAGGCCATAAACTGTTTGGCTGCAGCTTCCTCTATTTCTTTACGGATGGCAATATTCTGTTTGAGTTTATCTTCCTCTATGTCTTTACGAATCTTATTTGTTTCCTCTGTTATCATCTTCATGAGCATACTTGTTAGGTCATCTTCTTGGATTTCAGTTATGGTGGGGTGTCCAGGGCTACTTGCCCCTGGGTAACTGGGTTCTGGAGATGCCATATTGCTCTGTCTTTTGTTGCTTGAGCTTTTACGCTGGCCTCTACCCATTGTGTTATCTTAGGAGTTTGGGGTTATTTTCTGGTGGTTCCTGGGGATCCTGTGGGGGAGAGAATCCCCTTTGCAGAAAGCTGGATTTTCCTGAAGGATGTCTTCTCAGCTTTTTGGGTATAGTCCCTGGATGGCTGGTGTTTTTTCAGGAGTTACTCACCTCAGGGATATAGACCTGAGTGGTAACTGTGGTCTTTGTTAGTCGAGAGGGTTCTCCTCTCACCCAGGGAAGTCCTGAGGGCAGCTGCCCTGTTTCTGGGTTTCTTGTTGCAAATTTAATGATCAGCTGCTGTGACCCAGTTGGACATCAGGCATGCCTCAACTGTTTGTGCTTGTGTCTGGAGCACAGCTGAGTGCTGGCGCCTCGGCCCCACTAGACTGCTAGACTTTTTCTAGGGAAGGATTGGGTGATTTAGATCAGTACAGTTTCCTTCCTTCCCCGTGGATTCTCTGGAGACACGGACTCCTAGTGTCTTTTTTTGCCCTGGCGCACACTGCTCAGTGTCTGCCAGCTGGCTGGCCACAGAAATTTGCCTGTGCCTGGAGCACAGCTGTGTTATGGCGGCTCAGTCTCTGCCAGCTGTCTGGTGCGCAGAAACTGCCTGTGTCTGCCTTTGTGGCTTTTGGGAGTCTGAGTGGCTCCCTAAGGTGGGTAATAGGGGGAGGGGCAAGATGGCGGCGCCGGGAGGACTCTCATTCTGAGCAGCAGCACAGCAGGATCAGCACAGTGAACAGCAATCAGAACTCTTGGCCATAAAACACAGTCATTGTGTTTCCCAGGTGAGAGGATACCCCACGGTGGGGGATTCAATCAGCTTTTAACTCACCCGGCTAAACCGCGGAAGAGATCCCGGTTCCGCCAGACGCTTGGCTGCCGGCCGCCAGCCCCAGCCCCAGCCCAGAGCCACAAGCCAGTGTCTCTGGTCACGGTCCCAGACTGAACCTTGGGCACCACACTATCAGAGACTGGAATTTTCAGTGGAGAGATAACCCCAGGGTACAGGAAACGATTGGGACCAGCCTTAGGTCACCCAGACATCCCCTGGAAAAGACTCGGGCGGGTTCCACGGGCACCCCAGGAGCCAGCCCGGAGCCAGAGCCTGGGACCCAGGTTCCGGAACAGAGCCCTGCCTGCCTGCGCGCCTGATTCGCCGCCAGAGATAGAAACGGCGGGTCTGATCTCAGAACACTCAGCTCACCCCCAACCTGAAAAGGTCCCCGGAAAAAAACAGGAAAGTACAATCAGACAGGTGAAGGAAGTAAACAAAACAACTCAAGACCTGAAGATAGAATTGGAAAAATTAAAGAAAACACAAATGGAAGAAATAATGGAAAGGAAGAATCTAGGGAAGAAAACAGGAACTACAGAGGTAAGCATAACCAACAGACTACAAGAGATGGAAGAAAGAATCTCAGGTGTAGAAGATACAATGGAAGAAATCGATGTATCTGTCAAAGAAAATGTTAAATCTGAAAAATTCCTGACACAGACCGTCCAAGAAATGCAAGACAATATGAAAAGACAAAACCTAAGAATAATAGGTATAGAGGAAAAAGAAGACTCCCTTCTCCAAGGCCCAGAAAATATTTTCAACAAAATCATTGAAGAAAATTTCCCCAAGCTAAAGGAGAGGCCAATTAGAATACATGAGGCCTACAGAACACCCAGCAAATTTGACCAGAAAAGAAAATCCTCCCGCCACATAATAATCAAAACAGTAAGTATACAGAACAAAGAAAAAATACTAAAAGCTGCAAGGGAAAAAGGCCAAGTAACATATAATGGCAAACCCATTAGAATCACACCTGACTTTTCAACAGAGACTATGAAAGCCAGAAGGGCCTGGACAGATATCATGCAGACCCTAAGAGAACACAGATGTCAGCCCAGGCTACTATACCCAGCAAAACTCTCAGTCCTCATAGATGGAGAAAACAAGATATTCAATGACAAAAACAAATTTCAACAATACCTACAAACAAATCCAGCATTACAGAAGACACTGGAAGGGAAAATACAACCCAAGAAAGCTAGCTACATTCAAGAAAACACAGGAAATAAATAACCTCACTTCAGTAAAACAAAAAGCAACCAAACACACAACCTGATGACCACAGCCAACATCAAAATCAAGAGATCTAACAGCCACTGGTCATTAATCTCTCTCAACATCAATGGACTCAACTCTCCAATAAAAAGACACAGATTAACAGAATGGATACGTAAACAAAACCCAGCAATCTGTTGCATACAAGAAACACACCTAAGACACAAAGATAGACATTACCTGAGGGTAAAGGGTTGAAAGACGACTTTCCAAGCAAACGGACCCAAGAAGCAAGCAGGAGTAGCCATTCTAATATCTGATAAAATAGACTTTCAACCAAAATTAATCAAAAGAGATGGGGAAGGACACTTCATACTCATCAAGGGAAAATTCCACCAGGAAGACATCACAATCCTGAACATATATGCCCCAAATACAAGGGCACCCACATTTGTGAAAGAAACATTGATAAAATTTAAAGCACATATAGATCCACACACATTAATAGTGGGAGACTTCAACACCCCACTCTCAACAAAGGACAGGTCAACCAAACAGAAATTAAACAAAGAAACAATGTCTCTGACAGAGGTCATGAATCAAATGGACCTAACAGACATTTACAGAACTTTACACCCAAACAAAAAAGAATTTACCTTCTTCTCAGCACCTCATGGAACCTTCTCCAAAATAGACCACATAGTGGGTCACAAAGCAAGCCTCAACAAATACAAGAAGATTGAAATAATCCCATGTATCTTGTCTGATCACCATGGAATAAAGCTGGACCTCAACAATAACAGAAATAACAAAAAGCCTACACACACATGGAAACTGAACAACTTGTTACTAAATGACAGCTGGGTCAGGGAAGAAATAAAGAAAGAAATTAAAGTCTTTCTAGAAATCAATGAAAATGAAGACACAACATACCCGAACTTATGGGACACAATGAAAGCAGTGCTAAGAGGAAAGTTCATAGCACTAAGTGCCTTCAAAAAGAAATTCGAGACAGCTCATTCAAGCACCCTAATGGCTCACTTAAAAACCCTAGAAAAAGAAGAAGCAGACACACCAAGAAGGAGTAGACGGCTGGAAATAATCAAACTCAGGGCTGAAATCAATCAATTGGAAACAAATAAAACAATTCAAAGAATCAATGAAACCAAGAGCTGGTTCTTTGAGAAAATCAACAAGATCGACAAACCCTTAGCCAGGCTAACTAAAAGGCAGAGAGACACCACCCAAATCAACAAAATCAGAAATGAAAAGGGGGATATAACTACAGACACTGAGGAAATCCAAACAATCATTAGGACTTACTTCAAAAGTCTATATGCCACAAAATTTGAAAATCTAAATGAAATGGACAATTTTCTTGATCGATTTGACTTACCAAAGCTGAACCAGGACCAGGTAAATCAACTAAATAGACCTATATCCCCCAAAGAAATAGAGGCGGTCATCAAAAGTCTCCCATCCAAAAAAAGCCCAGGACCAGATGGCTTCAGCGCAGAATTCTACCAGACCTTCAAAGAAGAGCTAACACCAATTCTCTTCAAACTATTCCACAAAATAGAAACAGAAGGAATATTACCAAATTCATTCTATGAAGCCACAGTCACCTTGGTACCTAAACCTCACAAAGACTCAACAAAGAAAGAGAATTTCCGGCCAATCTCCCTTATGAACATTGATGCAAAAATACTTAATAAAATACTTGCAAACCGAATCCAAGAACACATCAAAGATATTATCCACTATGACCAAGTAGGCTTCATCCCAGGTATGCAGGGGTGGTTCAATATACGGAAATCCATCAATGTGATCCACCATATTAACAAACTGAAAGAAAAAAACCACATGATAATCTCCCTAGATGCTGAAAAAGCCTTTGACAAAATCCAACATCCATTCATGTTCAAAGTATTGGAGAGATCAGGGATACAAGGCACATATCTAAACATAGTAAAGGCGATATACAGCAAGCCTATAGCCAACATCAAACTGAATGGAGAGAAACTTAAAGCAATCCCACTGAAATCAGGGACAAGACAAGGCTGCCCACTCTCTCCATATCTCTTCAACATAGTGTTGGAAGTCCTTGCTAGAGCAATAAGACAGTTGAAGGAGATCAAGGGGATACAAATTGGAAAGGAAGAAGTCAAATTATCACTATTTGCAGATGATATGATAGTATACGTGAGTGACCCCAAAAACTCTACCAGGGAACTCCTACAGCTGATAAACACCTTCAGCAAAGTGGCAGGATACAAAATTAACTCAAAAAAATCAGTAGCCCTCCTGTATACAAAAGACAAAAGGGCTGAGAAAGAAATTAAGGAAACAACACCCTTCACAATAGCCACAAATGACATAAGGTACCTCGGAGTAACCCTAACCAAGGAAGTCAAAGACTTGTATGAAAAAAATTTCAAATCTCTGAAGAAAGAATTAGAAGAAGATATGAGAAGATGGAAAGATCTCCCATGCTCATGGCTTGGTAGGATTAACATAGTAAAAATGGCCATCTTACCAAAAGCAATCTACAGATTCAATGCAATGCCCATCAAATTACCAACACAATTCTTTACAGACCTGGAAAGGAAAATTCTCAACTTCATATGGAATAACAAGAAACCCAGAATTGCTAAAACAATCCTCTACAATAAAAGATCTTCTGGAGGTATCTCCATCCCTGATCTTAAGTTGTACTATAGAGCAACAGTTTTAAAAACTGCATGATACTGGCATAGAAACAGAATGGTGGATCAATGGAACCGAACAGAGGACCCAGAAATAAACCCACACACTTATGGACACCTGATCTTTGACAAAGACGCCAAAACCATACAATGGAAAAAAGATAGCATCTTCAACAAATGGTGCTGGTCTAACTGGATGTCTACATGTAGAAAAATGAAAACAGATCCATACTTGTCACCCTGCACAAAACTGAAGTCCAAGTGGATCAAAGACCTCAACATAAAACCAGATACATTAAATCGGCTTGAAAAAATAGTGGGAAATACCCTAGAACTCATTGGTACAGGGGGAAACTTCCTGAACAGAACACCAACAGCACAGACTCTAAGAGCAACAACCAATAAATGGGACCTCATGAAACTGAAAAGCTTCTGTAAAGCAAAGGACACCGTCATCAAAACAAAGCGACCGCCTACAGATTGGGAAAGAATCTTCACCAACCCTTTATCTGACAGAGGACTCATATCCAGTATATATAAAGAACTAAAGAAGCTGAAAAGCAGCAAACCAAGTAATCCACTTAAAAAATGGGGAACAGAGCTAAACAGAGAATTCTCTGTAGAGGAATACCGAATGGCAGAGAAGCACTTAAAGAAATGCTCAACCTCATTAGCCATTAGGGAAATGCAAATCAAAACAACCCTGAGATTTCACCTTACACCCATGAGAATGGCCAAGATCAAAAACTCAAGTGACAACACATGCTGGAGAGGTTGTGGAGAAAGGGGAACCCTTCTCCACTGCTGGTGGGAATGTAAACTTGTACAACCACTCTGGAAATCAATCTGGCGCTTTCTCAGACAACTAGGAATAGCGCTTCCTCAAGATCCAGCCATACCACTACTGGGCATATATCCAAAAGAGGCTCAAGTACACAAAAAGGACATTTGCTCAACCATGTTTGTAGCAGCTTTATTTGTAATAGCCAGAAGCTGGAAACAACCCAGATGCCCCTCAACTGAAGAATGGATGCAGAAATTGTGGTACATCTACACAATGGAATATTACTCAGCAATGAAAAATAAGGAAATCATGAAATTTGCAGGTAAATGGTGGGATCTGGAAAGGATCATCCTGAGTGAGTTGTCTCAGAAGCAAAAAGACACACATGGTATATACTCACTCATATAGACATACAACATAGGACAAACCCACTAAAACCTGTGCATCTAAAGAAACTAAGCAAGAGAGAGGACCCTAACTAAAACGTCCAATCCCCATCCAGAAAGGCAAAGAGGATGGACATCAGAAGAAGAAGAAAACAGGAAACAACCTAGGAACCTACCACAGAGGGCCTCTGAAAGCCTCTGCCCTTCAGACTATCAAAGCAGATGCTGAGCCTGATGGGCAACTGTTGGGCAGAGTGAACGGAATTTTAGGTAAGAACTGGGAAATAGTAAGAGCTGGAGAGGACAGGGTCTCCACAAGGAGAGAAACAGAACAAGAAAATTTGAACATAGGGAACTTCCCAGTGACTCATACTCCAACCAAGGACTATTCATGGAGATAACCTAGAACCCCTGAACAGATGTAGCCCAGGGCAGTTCAGAGTCCAATTGGGTTACATAGTAATGTGAAGAGGGACTGCCTCTGACATAATCTGATTGGCCTGCTCTTTGATCACCTCCCTCTGGGGGGGGGGGGTGCAGCCTTACCAGGCCACAGTAGAGGACAATACAGCCACTTTTGATGTGAACTGACAGACTAAGATCAGAAAGGAGAGGAGAACCTCCCCTATTAGTGGACTTGGGGAGTGGCATGCAAGCAGAGGGAGGAGGGAGGGTGGGATTGGGATGGGAGGAGGGAGGGGCTTATAGGGGGATGCAGAATGAATAAAGTGTAATTGATGAAAAATTTAAGAAAAAAAGGGAAAAAAAATAATTTAAGAACCTTAAATGACTTTCAAAATTGGAGGAAAACATGGAGTTAGTCAATTGGCATGGAACACGTCTCGCCCCTGGGGGCAATGGTCTCCTGAACCTACTCAGACCTCGGACACCACCACTGCTAGTTCTAGAACTGACGCAGGATGTTCCAACGAGGGGTTAAGGCTTCTCATAATATTTCCTATAAGCCCACACCTGTTTGTCTATATCCCCCATTTTTATTCATTATTAGCCAGATAGAGCCAACTAATTGTGGTAATGATACTCGCTTTTTTTTAAACCCCAATGCTAGTAAAGTTAGGTATGCCCTGGTTACTCGCATGCCTCACTGGGTGCCTATGCCCATTGATGCCCCTCACGCTATGACTCTCTTCAGACAGAAAAGGGATCTTGGAACTACAGCCACCATTGTTACTACCATCTCATTGACGGCTGTTGGAGCTACCACCAGGGCATTAGCCATGAGTCATACTGGGCAGACTGCTCAGACCCTGAATAATCATTTAGCCAATGTAGCTCATGCCTTAGTTGTACATAAAGGAATTAATGCTCAACTAAAAGGAAGCTTGATGGTGTTCAATCAGAGGATTGACCTCTTGCAGGAGCAAATTGATACCCTATGGCAAATCGCTCAACCTGGCTGTCAATGAAAGTATGCTGGACTTTGTGTCACTAGCATACAACATGAGAATTTTTCCTGCGCTGCAAATCTGTCTAAACAACTGTCGAGCTATATTTTAGGTAATTGGACTGGAGAATTCGATACTACGATGGAGCAGCTGAGAGTGGCCATTGTCACAGTAAATTCTACCGGAGTGGACGCAGGACTAGCCACAGGATTATCAACATGGATTGCTGCAGCCATGAATCATCTGAAGGAATGGGCGGGCATGGGAGTGTTAGCAGGCCTTCTGGTGTTGGTCTCCTTGGTTTGCCTGTGGTATATATGCAAGATTAGAGTCTCACAACAGTGTGATGCAGCCATGATCATTCAGGCCTTTACAGCCATTGAAGCAAGACATTCTCCCCAAGCATGGTTGGATACCATAAAAAGCTAAAATGATACGCTCAGGATGTGAGGCTAAGCACTGCACTCAGGGTCAGCCGCTTTCGACCCAGAGAAGAGCATGTCTGATTGCATGCGGGTTGATGCCCCAGGTCCCGCCTCTGAGAAAAAGGTATCGGACGGGTCTGATGCTCTTTGGGTGGATGACACCTAAATGAACATCTGTACAAAGTCCCAATTTATTTCTAATATCAGAGATCAGACCTCTACTCTTGCCTGATGCGTCTAAAACAAAAAGGGGGAACTGTAGAGAGCTGCAGAATGCTATGCCTTAAAGATGGAGCTGGTTTCCGCCTTCCACCTTCCCGATGGTGAGTGCTCTCTGTCAGGAACAACTCCACATTTGGCTAAGGCCGAGGATCTGGCTTGCTTCCATGTATGTGGACCTATCTGCATTGCCCCCGTGGCACGCCTGGGTTGGCTACCCAGAGGCTATTTAAGCTGTGGGCTGGCTTTCCTCGGGGTCCGAGGATTGTTCAAGGTTCCTGAATAAACTGCATTGAAAAAAAAAAAAAAAAAAGAGTTACATTATGTTTTTAAAAGTTCATTATATTGTTATCCCCCCAAATTGTGTTTCCTTCAAGCATTAAATCCATCATCTACAAGTCTATATTTCAAAGTTTGCACTTGAAACCCAGTCTCATTTGTATGAAAAGATTCCTTCAAATTTCTCCATTTTTCTGCCCCTACCATTATTAGTTTGTTTACTTGGGATTAAAGAATTTTAAATTGTAAAAAAAAAAAAAAAAAAGATGGCTCAGTGAGTAAAGGCAACAAGCCTGATACCTGGGATCAAGTGATCAAGTACAAAGATCTAACTGGTGGAAGGAGACATCCAAGTCTTGCAAGTTAACTTAACTCACTCACGGTAATATTATGGAAACACAACATCCATATACACTCATATAATCTTTAAAGTATGGATATTAAGCATTTCACAACCTCTCTGTGTTTTAGATGAATTTACAAACTACTGTGAATGATGAGAAAACTGAATGAGATAACATGTACCATATGCATGACAATTAGATACCACACACTAATATTTGGTATTCTTTTCTATTAATATTTTGTCAAGTTTTGATAGTTATTCAACCATGTTATTTTTGTTTTCAATTTATATTTCTTTTATTTTTTACTTAAAATTTTTTATACAATATTTGAGCTTGTCCTCCAACCTGTAACAACTACTGTATCTGTCTTACTTTCCTGATCACCCAACTTAATAATCTCCCCACTACTCCCTTTCCCTCCCCTCTTGCCTGCTTTTTTTATAATAATATAGGGGAAGCAACAAAAAAAAGGAATCATTAAAAATTTTTTTTTAAATATCAGAACACTCAACCTACAGATTTATAAGACAGATATTTCTTACAAGCCCAAATTCACAGGCAACCTAAAATTTATAACTTGAATTATTTTGTTAGGTATATTGCCTCGGTTTTAAATCAAAATTTTGGCCTTCAGACACAGGCAAGGAGCTGAGGTTTCTTTTCAACCAAGGCAGACTAGACCTCCAGGTTCTCCCAGCGTTCTTAGAAAGCTCTATCTGTTACAGGGTATGGCCGGCAAACCCCATACTGTACCTTGAACTTTCCAGCCCAGGGGCAGGGGCTTCTCCTTCTCCACCACTATACAACCCAAACACTTTGGTTCCCTGTTTCTTCCTCCTCCTCCTCCTCTTCCTTCTCCTTTTCTTCCTCCTCCTTTTCCTCTTCTATTCTTCTCTTCCTCTTCCTACTTCTCCTCCTCTCTCTCTTTTCTCTCTCTCTCTCTCTCTCTCTCTCTGTACCTCTCTTTCTCTCTTTCCTTCTCCCTGAATGATGGCCAAGAGCTACTCCCAATAAACTTGCATTTTATACCTTAACTTGTTTTGAGTTGGCTCATATCACCGCATCAATAAGGCTTATCACAAAGTATTGATTAAAAAATGAAAAATAAGACATGCTTTTTGCACAATTGAGACTTGAGCACTTGTATCACAATATTAACATGTGATCACTGTCCACTAAAATAAATGATATTCATATAAAATCTATAAATATATTTCTATTTTATGCCTTTATTTAAATGTGTGAATGTTCTATGAAAATATGCATAAAGACATATATTTAAAGATATAAGCGAGAAGATGAAGAACAATGATCTGAATGGCTTTGTACTCATTCAGTTCTCCTCTCATTCTCATTAGGACTTATCAAGAATATCTGTAGGGTGGCCTGGGGAGTAAAATGCAGTGTGAATTTCTATAGATGGTGTGCAAACGTGATAGATGCACCTAGGTAAGAGTGTCGAAGAACTGGCTCATACTGAATTCCAGGCTTCTATTTTCTCTTGCAATCATATTTAAGTAATACATGCTCTTTTTGTAACTTAGCAATTCATAAAGGACACCTGTCTTTTGGACCATAGTTGACAAGCAGTTGGTCACACAGTGTTTGACAATCATCACATGACAGAATTGCAATAGCAAAAAAAAGAGAGATGGCTAAAGAAATGATAGCACATTTGTATAGTGAAAAGAATATGACTACTACGCAGATATTTCTAATTTAAAAAAATGCAAGACAATATGTTAATCATTTTACTAATATAAGAGCTTTTGTTCTGCTTACCATAGCTACTCCAGTATTAGAAAGCATACTTTCTCTCTTCTCTCCAGGCCCTGGAACATATAAGCAAACATTTAGCAACTAATCCAATTCTTCACAATGATGCATAGAAAATAGTTTGTCTAGGAAATTAAATTTTATAGAGATTCTTTTAAAAGTCTACTTTAACTTATTTTCAGATACATAATTTTTTTTTTTTTTTTTTTGGTTGACACAGCTTTTCTCCTTTCTGGGGAACCTCTCAGTTCCCCTTCCAGCCCATTCCTGTTCCTTAGTGTTAACCTGTGATACCTAGAAACCTCGGAAACCAGGGGCCACACCCAGGTGTGGATTCAAGGTAGATGATCTTCAGCCTTCTTCCCGTCCTCAAATACAGTTTCTCCAGTCTCTTCTCCAGCCCTGCAGCAGGCTGCTTAAAGAGACCTGTCTTCTCACCCTAGCTCCTGTGACCGCACGGCGGGGATTCAGGTAAGTGAATCCAACTATCCTCTGCCCAACAGTACAGCCCTCAGTTCCCGCCCTCAGCCCAGTAACAGCCTGGTTACAGGCGCCCTTCTCCCCATCTCAACTTCAGTCCCTGGAAACTCTTGGTCTCTCTAGCCCTTCATCTCTGTCTCTCCAGACAATTCCTTGTCTCCAGGCAGGACTTGCAGGATCTCCTCTTCCCACCAGGGCTCCAGTCCACTGGGGATCCCCTCAGCTCTTTCTTAAAGCCCCACTGAGCCTTTTCCTCTGGCACACCTCTATTCCTCCTTGCCTTTCACCGGCCTGCACAAATACTCTCTACCAGGCAACTCACAGACACCATACAACCCCAAGATCCAGAAAGAACAACAGAAACAAAAGAACAGAACACATCCAACAAAGGACAGACCAGATATTAACACCCAGAATCAAAATCCTCTCACACCGGCATGTAAACACAATTACAGCCAAGAAAAAAAAAATGCCTCCACCAGATCCTGCTACAGTCGGCTCTAAGAAATACAATGTAGTTGACACACTAAACAAGAACTTCAAAATAGCTACTATGAAAATGTCCAATGACCTAAAAGAGAATATTAATAAATCCAAATTACAAGTTTGGGTAGGAAGAAGAAGGCAGTGAATGTGATATTAAAAAAAAAAAAATGCTAACAACCTTGCCATGAAGAAGTGCTATTTTCTTGACTAGATCCATGACAATATAACTATTGTAGTATAATATAGTTGTAAAAGATATTTTCCATTGAAAAAGCTGGTTAAGGGGCACATGGGAACTAGCTGCTTGTCTCCATGGTGATCAATCTGTCTCCATAGTTACTACAACATTTGTCTTGCACAAACAGTCACACAAAAGCTACAATTTGTCTACATTTTTGGCAAGACTTGTTTAATTGTTGTGGATGTTATAATGCCCACTCTAGTGACACTGTAATTTTGAGAGTTGTTTTCTTGTGATCTGTGACACTGAACATTTTATACATCTGTTGGATATGTTTTCACATTAAGAAATATATAGTCACCCAGACAATAGTGGTACATACCTTTAATCCTTTAATTCCAGCACTAGGGAGGCAGGGAGGCAGATGTATCTCTGTGAGTTCAAGCCCAGCCCAATCTACAGGGCGAGTTCTAGGACAGCCAGGGCTACACAGAAAAACTCTGACATGAAAAAATAAAGAGAGAAGGAAAATAAAAATAAAATAAATATATAGTCAACTTGTTGTTTTTCTCACTGGGGTGAAGTGAAGGTTTGACATCAAGCTACAGGTTCCAATCTTTTTCTTTGCATTCTGTAGCCTGCTTCTTAGTTTTGCTCAAGCTTTGCTATTCAGAAGCTTTAAAGTTTGATGTTTTCTGATTTAGCTATTTTTCTTTGCCTGTGCTTTGTTATGTCTATTGTTATGCCAGGACAAATGGCACAAGAAGGTAAAACCTTCCAGTGTACATAATGTCTCAATTATCTAATATGAATAAGGTAGAGAGCTCAAAAGAGTTCTATAACTGACATTTCCTCTATAACAATATTAAATTGCACACAAGGAAGATAAGAGAGTAGGTCAAACATAAGTTTCCTTACCACATAAAGCATTTAAAGCCTATGAACCCATGTCATTCTATCTTTCCTCAGTCTTTGAAGAAGTCTGGTAATTGGAATTCTTCCTCCTGGCCTTGGCAGATGCGGGTCTTATCCATAGTTCCATTTCTCAGAGACTGTCCTTGGCAGTCTCTGCTGGCGGGGTGCTCTGAGCCTAAGAAGTAGATAGTAAGCTCCCTGAAACCTTGGGAACCAGACAGCAAACTTTGTGTAACCTTGAGTGAATTCCTGCATGCCTTTCCAGGTAGCTCAGATGTGTTGCTACTGTGAAAAAAATTTGCTTGTACCCTTTGCTTTATAAGTGTTGTTTGCCTGTTCAGTAAACTGAGACTTGATCAGGAATCTGTCTTGTCTCCATTCTTCGTGTCTCTGTCCCCCAATTTCCACTCCCTCTTTCGGGAGTACCCTGTTCAACTAGCCTGTGGGATGGGTCAGTCTTCAAGCTATATGATACAGCGTGTGCCTTTTACTATTGAAATCTTTCCTTGGTTAAAAACTATGACAACTTAGTATTTTTTTGTTTTCTTTTTTTTTATTAATTACAGTTTATTCACTTTGTATCCTAGCTGTAGCCCCCTCCCTCATTTCCTCCCAATCCCGCCCTCCCTTCCTCATCTCGACCCATGTCCCTCTCCAAGTCCACTGATAGGGGAGGTCCTCCTCCTCTGTGGTGAGTAACTTTCTGGAAAATTGAAAGTGATGGTAAAAAGTAATAAAAATCCTCCTTCTGGATACATCGTCTTTAACAAAATTGGAAGTTATTACTGTTTGAATCTTATTACAATCTGCACTTTTCAGTTACAAAGAAATAAATTTGGATCAAATCATTTTGATTTTTATAATTAGTGACTTGGACATCTTGTACCTCATGCAATTTTGATTACCTATGGAGAGCTGTTTCCCAGAATATCTTCTCACTTAGCGTTTCTTGGTAATAGTAGAAATGTCAGATCTGTCCAATTTTAACAAGTTCTGTTAAGAAGTATAACATTAGCAAAGAACAGAAGGTCAAATTTAAACCCACGATTACTTAAGCTGTCACACACATGCACACACACCTCCCTACACACACACACACACACACACACACACACACACACACACACACGTACACAGGGATGATGATGCTTTGGCAGCTCTGGAGCTGATGCCTGCTCATTTGCCATAGGACGTCACATCAAACAGTAGAATTTGGAGTAAGAGATGGACTTATTTCAGTCCCCTAACCATTCAGAAGCTAGAGAATATTTGTACTCGCCTAACAGTGTGCTAGAAAAAGAAACTTTCAGAATTCCAAACACATTCCCAGAGTTTCTGCCACTTAGAATGGTGAGTGCCTGTTCTCAGACTGAACACCTTGCTGTCCCTGGAAGGGCTCCCTTCTTCACAGGCTCTGGGACACCAGAAAGCTGGCCCCAGATTTCAGTGCCAGTCTGAGTACACAGTTGAAATCTATGTGTGGAAGATAAGTTTAGAAGCCAGAAGACTGGACTTTGTTCATTGCACATCTTTTTGTGTTTCATTATTTTATATTTTGAACTATTTTCCATTTTATTACTTCTTTCTGTTTTAATACACTTTGAGGGGATCATTGTTCATTTGTTTTCTTTTTACATTTCCTGAGGTGAAGCTTTAGAAAAGTTACAGATTACTTTATTCTCCTATACCTATTTAAAGCTATAGGTGTTGCCAGATTTTAACGTAAGCATTTAAGTTTTGCTCACAGAGTCTTACTGAGACGCAAGTGACAATCACAGAGCCTGTTTGGGTCTGACCTAAGTTGCTTGCTGCTCCTGTGGGACTCTTAAATGTGGGCTGTGGTGTGCCTGTGACTCTTTCACCTGTTTGGGGGCCCTTTTCCCCCTACTGGTTTGCCTCATCCAGCCTTGATATGAAGGTTTGTGCCTGGTCTTATTGTAACCTCTTCTGTAATATTTGGTTCATATCCCTGGGAGGGCTGCATTTTTCTGAAGTGAAATGGAGAAGGATTGGATCTGGAGGAGAGGAGGGTTGAGGGAAAGAGTGGGAGGAGAGAAGGAAGGGAAAACTGCGGTTGGGATATATGAGGGAGGAGCTTGGCAAAGAAACAAATAAAAATTTATCCATAGGATACTTAGTTATATACCCAGTACTTGTTATATTATGTATGTGTCATTCAGTGCAAAAAAAAAGCAACACTTAAAAAATTAAGTTATAGAATATCCAGAAATTTAATTAAATGGAAAAATGTAAGTGTTTGCTTTTATACTTATCTTCATTATGATAGACGTGGATAGACAGGTACAAAACATGACCCAACCATATGCTGCCCACAAAGACCCACCCACCTTTAAGATCACTCAGACCGAAAGGGGAATAGCAAAAAGGCTCTGTGCAAGTGGAACGTAGAAGAGCAAAATATTGAGCCAAATACACAAGAGTCCAAAACCTCTGAAAAAAAAAGTACATGGTTTTATGATTAAATAGTAATAATTTGTCAAAATATTTTATAATCTCAGCATCAAGTCACAAGTTGTTTACAAGAGCCTTGTTTGAATTCTCAGTATCTGGGGTTTTCTAAGTATCATATCAGTGTTGATGGCCACTTGGTTATTTTTTTTTTTTGTATTTTTTTTTATTTTTTTTTTATTTTTTATCAGTTACATTTTATTAACTCTGTATCCCAGCCGTGTCCCGATCCCTCATTCCCTCCCAGTCCCTCCCTCCCTCCCTCATCTCCACCGTGCCCCTTTCCAAGTCCACTGATGGGGGGACCTCCTCCCCATTCATCTGATCCTGTTTTATCAGGTATCTTCAGGACTGGCTGCAAAGCCCTCCTCTGTGGCCTAACAGGACTGCTCCTCCCTTCGGGGGTGGGGAGACCAAAGAGCCAGTCATCGAGTTCCTGTTAGAAATAGTCCCTGTTCCCCTCACTTTGGGAAACCAATTGGTTACTGAGCTACCACAGGCTACATCTGAGTGGAGGTTCTAGGTTATATCCATACATGGTCCTTGGTTGAATGTCAGTCTCAGAAAAGACCCTGTGCCCAGATATATTTGGTCCTTGTGGAGCTCCTATCCTTTCCCCATCAGACTAACTCCCCTTCTTTCTTATGATTCCCTGTACTCTGCCAAAGGTTTGGTCATGAGTCTTTGCTTTGAAAACACTGCTAGTTAGAGTCTTTCAGATGCGCTCAGTAGACTCCTGTCATACATTCAATGCATATCCCATCTGTCTTTCTAAACGAGGATTGATCATCTTACCCCATGTCCGCTCAATTGATTATCTTTTTTAGGTGTATAGATTTCATTATGTTTATCATATCTTATAGGTCTATATAAGTGAGTATATCCCATGTTTGTCTTTCTCCTTCTGGGATATTTCACTCAGAATGATCTTTTCTAGATCCCACCATTTGCCTGCAAATTTCATGATTTCCTCCTTTTTGATTGCTGAGTAGTATTCCATTGTATAAAAATACCACAATTTCTGTACCCATTCCACCGTTGATGGACATCTGGGTTGTTTCCAGGTTCTGGCTATTACAAATAGAGCTGCTATAAACATGGTTGAGCAAGTGTCCTTTTTGTGTACTTGAACAAACTTTGGGTATATACCTAGCAGTGGTATAGCTGGGTCTGGAGGAAGCACTATTCCTATTTGTCTTAGAAAGCGCCAGATAGCTTTCCAGAGTGGTTGTACCAGTTTACATTCCCACCAGCAGTGGAGCAGGGTTCCCCTTTCTCCACAACCTCTCCAGCATGTGTTATCGCTTGAGTTTTTCATCTTGGCCATTCTGATGGGTGTAAGGTGATATCTCAGGGTCGTTTTGATTTGCATTTCCCTGATGGCTAATGAGGATGAGCATTTCTTTAAGTGTTTTTCTGCCATTTGATATTCCTCTGTCGAGAATTCTCTGTTTAGCTCTGTTCCCCATTTTTTAATTGGATTACTTGGATTGCTGCTTTTCAGCTTCTTTAGTTCTTTGTATATACTGGATATTAGTCCTCTGTCAGATAAAGGGTTAGTGAAGATTCTTTCCCAATCTGTAGGCAGTCGTTTTGTTTTGATGACGGTATCCTTTGCTTTACAGAAACTTTTCAGTTTCATGAGGTCCCATTTATTGATTGTTGCTCTTAGAGCCTGTGCTGTTGGTGTTCTGTTCAGGAAGTTGTCTCCTGTGCCAATGAGTTCTAGGCTGTTCCCCACTTTTTTTTCCAATTGATTTAGGGTATCTGGTTTTATGTTGAGGTCCTTGATCCACTTTGACTTTAGTTTTGTGCAGGGTGATAAATATGGATCTATTTTCATTTTTCTGCATGTAGACATCCAGTTGGTCCAGCACCATTTGTTGAAGATGCTGTCTTTTTTCCATTGAATGGAATTGGCTTCTTTGTCGAATATCGAGTATTCATAGGTGTGTGGATTTATTTCTGGGTCTTCTATGCGGTTCCATTGATCTTCCTTTCTGTTTCTATGCCAGTACCATGCAGTTTTTATTACTGTTGCCCTGTAGTACAGCTTGAGATCAGGAATGGAGATACCTCCAGATGATCTGTTGTTGTACAGGATCGTTTTGGAGATTCTGGGTTTTTTGTTTCTCCATATGAAGCTGAGAATCTTTTTTTCAAGGTCTGTAAAGAATTGAGTTGGTATTTTGATGGGAATTGCATTGAATCTGTAGATTGCTTTTGGCAGTATGGCCATTTTCACAATGTTAATCCTACCAATCCATGAGCACGGGAGATCTTTCCATCTTCTGATATCTTCTTCGATTTCTTTCTTCAGAGACTTGAAGTTTTTCTCAAACAGGTCTTTCACTTGCTTGGTTAGGGTCACACCAAGGTACTTTATGTTATTAGTGGCTATTGTGAAGGGTGTTGTTTCCCTAATTTCTTTCTCAGCCTTTTTGTCTTTGGTATATAGGAGGGCTTCTGATTTTTTTGAGTTGATTTTGTATCCTGCCACTTTGCTGAAGGTGTTTATCAGCTGAAGGAGTTCTCTGGTTGAATTTTTGGGGTCGCTCATGTATACTATCATATCATCTGCAAATAGTGACACTTTGACCTCTTCCTTTCCGATTTGTATCCCCTTGATCTCCTTTAGTTGTCTTATTGCTCTGGCTAGGACTTCAAGTACTATGTTGAAGAGATATGGGGACAATGGACAGCCTTGTCTTGTCCCTGATTTCAGTGGGATTGATTTAAGTTTCTCTCCATTGAGTTTGATGTTAGCTATAGGCTTGCTATATATTGCCTTTACTATGTTTAGGTATGTGCCTTGTATCCCTGATCTCTCCAAGACTTTAAACATGAATGGGTGTTGGACTTTGTCAAATGCTTTTTCGGCATCTAAGGAGATGATCATGTGGTTTTTCTCCTTCAGTTTGTTTATGTAGTGGATTACATTGATGGATTTCCGTATGTTGAACCACCCTTGCATGCCTGGGATGAAGCCTACTTGGTCATGGTGGATGATATCTTTGATGTGTTCTTGGATTCGGTTTGCAAGTATTTTATTGAGTATTTTTGCGTCAATGTTCATAAGAGAGATAGGCCTAAAGTTCTCTTTTTTTGTTGGGTCTTTGTGTGGTTTAGGTATTAAGGTGACTGTGGCTTCATAGAATGAGTTTGGTAGTGTTCCTTCTGTTTCTATTTTGTGGAATAGCTTGAGGAGAATTGGAGTTAGCACTTCTTTGAAGGTCTTGTAGAATTCTGCGCTGAAGCCATCTGGTCCAGGGCTTTTTTTGGAGGGGAGACTGTTAATGACTGCTTCGATTTCCTTGGGAGATATAGGGCTATTCAGTCTTTCTACCTGATCTTGACTTAGTTTTGGTAGATGGAATCTTTCAAGAAAATTATCCATTTCATTTAGATTCTCAAATTTTGTGGCATATAGGCTTTTGTAGTATGACCTAATAATTGTTTGGATTTCCTCAATGTCTGTGGTTATGTCCCCATTTTCATTTCTGATTTTGCTGATCTGGATAGTTTCTCTCTGCTTTTTAGTTAGTTTGGCTAAGGGTTTGTCTATCTTGTTGATTTTCTCAAAGAACCAGCTTTTTGTTTCATTGATTCTTTGGATAGTTTTATTTGTTTCTAGTTGATTGATTTCAGCCCTTAGTTTGATTATTTCCAGCCGTCTGCTCCTTTTGGGTGTATCTGCTTCTTTTTTTTCTAGGGTTTTCAGTTGGGCCATTAAGTTGTTTGTATGTGATGTTACGAATTTCTTCTTGCAGGCACTTAGTGCTATAAATTTTCCTCTGAGCACTGCTTTCAGTGTGTCCCATAAATTTAGGTATGTTGTGCCTTCCTTTTCATTGAATTCTAGGAAGTCTTTAATTTCTTTCTTTATTTCTTCCTTAACCCAGCTGTCATTGAGTAGTAAGTTGTTTAGTTTCCATGTGCGTGTCGGCTTTTTGTTGTTTCTGTTGTTGTTGAGGTCGAGCTTTAGTCCATGGTGGTCAGATAGTATACAAGGGATTATTTCAATCCTTTTGTATCTGTTGAGGCTTGCTTTGTGGCCCACTATATGGTCTATTTTGGAAAAGGTTCCATGGGGTGCTGAAAAGAAGGTGTACTCTTTTGAGTTTGGGTGAAATGATCTGTAGACGTCTATTAGGTCCATTTGATTTAGGGATTCTGTGAGTGCTTTTATTTCCCTATTTGGTGTCTGTCTAGTTGATCTGTCCCTTGGTGAGAGTGGAGTGTTGAAGTCTCCCACTATTAAGGTATTAGGATCAATGTATGATTTAAGCTTTAATAATGTTTCCTTTACGAATGTCGGTGCTCTTGTATTTGGGGCATAGATATTCAAGATTGTGATGTCCTCTTGGTGGGTTTTTCCTTTGATGAGAATATAGTGGCCCTCCTTATCTTTTTTTATTAACTTGGGTTGAAAGTCTATTTTATTAGATATTAGGATGGCTACTCCAGCTTGTTTTCTGGAACCGTTTGCTTGAAAAACAGTTTTCCAGCCCTTTACTCTGAGGTAGTGTTTGTCTTTGTTGCATAGGTGTGTTTCTTGGATGCAACAGAATGTTGGATCCTGTTTCCTTAACCATTCTGTTAGCCTGTGTCTTTTTATTGGTGAGTTGAGTCCATTGATATTGATAGATAATAGTGACCAATGCATGTTAGTTCCTTTTGTAATGGAGTCGATGATCTAACCCTGATTCATTGCTTGTTTTCTTTTCATTTTTGTTGGGACATTATCTGTATGCCCTGTTTTCTTGTGTGAATTTGTTTTCATTGGATTGGAGTTTTCCTTCTAGTATCTTCTGTAGGGATGGTTTGCTGTGTAGATATTGTATAAATTTAGTTTTGTCATGGAATATTTTGTTTTCTCCATCTATGTTGATTGAAAGCTTTGCAGGGTATAGTAGTCTGGGTTGACATTTGTGATCTCTTAGAGTCTCCATGATACTTGCCCAGGCCCTTCTGGCTTTCATAGTTTCTGATGAGAAGTCCGGCGTGATTCTGATAGGTCTACCTTCATATGTTACTTGGCCTTTTTCCCTTGCTGCTTTTAATATCTTTTCTTTGTTCTGTAGATTTAGTGTTTTGACTATGATGTGACGTGATGTGTTTCTTTTCTGGTCTAGTCTATTTGGAGTTCTGTAGGCCTCTTGTATATTTATGGACATCTCTTTCTTTAAGTTGGGAAAATTTTCTTCTATGATTTTCTTGAAAATATTTTCTGGACCTTGGAGTCTGGAGTCTTCTTTTTCGTGAATTCCTATTATTCTTAGATTTTGTCTTTTCATAGCATCCTTGATTTCTTGGATATTTTGTGATTGGAACTTTTCTGATTTTACTTTTTCTTTGAGAGAAGTATCCATTTCTGCAAGTGTGTCTTCAGCTCCAGAGATTCTCTCTTCCATCTCTTGTATTCTGTTGGTGATGCTTACTTTTGTGGTTCCTGATCTTTTCTCCAAGTTCTCCAGCTCAAGGGTTTTCTCATTTTGTGTTTTCTTTATTGATTCTAATTCTGTTTTCATGCCTTGCACCATTTCTTTCATGTGTTTGAATTTGGATTCCTGTCTCTCTACGATGGCCTCTATTTCTTTTTTCATTTCCTTCTTATATGCCACTAATTTTTCCTCTACTTGTGTATCTATTTGTTTGGCTATGTTTGCCTGTGTTTCTTTAAGGATATTGTCTATTTCTTCTTTCTTTGCCTCCAATTGTCTGGCCATCTCTTTGAAAGACTTGTTCATTTCCTCCTTATGAGCCTCAAATAATTGGGCAAGCATGGCTTTAAAATCATTTTCCTGTGCTTCTGCTGAATTGGTGTATCCATCGATTTTGGGGTTTGCTGGTGAAGTCATGATGTCCTGATTTATGTTGGAAGTGTTCTTTCGCCTACCTCTGGCCATTGGCTTATCTGAAACCTTCCCTGTTTGTTTTTGGATTCTGCAGATCAGACTGGTGCTGTCTCTCTCTGGTGTCTGGAGAGTTCTTCAGGAAGCTGAGCACTCTCAGCGTGTGCTGAGGACTAGCTGTACCTGTGGGAGGAAAGTACGCAGGCGCAAACGGGGCAAATGCAAGCGTGTGTGTGTGTGCGCGCGCGTGTGTGTCTGTGTGTGTAAGTGTGCGTGTATGAGTTTCTCGAGGGACAGAGTGATGGCTAATGTTGAACCCTTGAGTGTGTGGGAGGGGCTCTGTACTGTATATGTCGCAGGCGCTAATGATGATCGCAGCGCAATTTCTGGTATTAACTGTCTTAGCTCCTCAATCAGGCCCACAGGGCAGGAACTTCAATGTCCCTAGTGCCCCTCTGTTTCCCAAAGTGGGTATGTGGGTGGGAGGGGGGTTCGATGCCTGGCTTCTGATTTAGAAGGACCCAGGATCTGGGGAACTGCAGATTCTCAAGGGTGCACTCACTTACAGGCAGGTCTCTTGGCCGAGATCGTGGTATCCGGGGCTCTCTGCTCTCTGGTTTGGCCCTGCTTCTTTGATGTGTTCCGCCAGTTCTGTGCTGCTGTCACTGCCAGGTTCTGAGGTCTTGCTGCAGCTGGAGATTTCAGGGTGGTCACTTCAGCAGGGATGGGGTAATCAGGCTCTCTGTTCTCTGGTTTGGCCCTGGTTAGTCTTAAACTGGAGGGCTGTGGTGCCCCGCCAGTTCAGTACTGCTCCGCTGCCACGTCCTGCTGTAACTGGAGACTGGCTTGCTAGTCCCAATGCTTTCTGGGAAGTCCTGGGATCTCTTCGTTGTGCTCTCCAAGCTTGGGAGGCCCAGTGCCTGGTGTGTCCAGGTTGTATGACGTTTCTGCCTGGTTTCGGTGAGTATATAGCGTATTCTCTGTCACTGTGGGATTGGGCGGGTCGTACCGTCAGTGATGGCGATCCTGCGGAGCTAGTATGGTGTCTAGCAGATTCGCGCCCTGGGAGGATGGTGCAGCCGCTGCGCGAATCTGGGACTCCGGGGTACGTACTGCTGGCTTTTGTCTGCCGCTAAAGTGGTTGGGGCTCCGTCTCAGCGGTTGTATACCCCAGGCAGTTAGGTCTGCGCTGAGAAAGATGAGTCCGCTGTGCCGCTGTGCCGAGGAGGAAGGAGGTCTGGGGGAAGGGAGTGCAGCAAGAACAAAGGATCTTTTCTCTCCCTCCCCAAGCAAGTCTCCGGGTGACCGGAGGCCAAAGTTTTCACCTCCTGCGATGTTCTCTGGTGTTCAGAAAGCCTCGCTGTGGTTTTCCTGGGTTGGGGGTCCTTCCATTCTCCAACTCAGAAGATCAGGTATCCCACTGCTCAGAAACTGTGTGTGCTAGTCGCCATCTTGGCTCCGCCCAAAAAAGGCCACTTGGTTATTTGCAGCAACCTTATATTTTAACATTTTAAACACTGAGAGCTGTGTTATGGTCCATCATAAAGCCCATCTACATATAACATTGATTACTATACAATATTTCTTAAGAACAAATTTCATACCTTCAGTAATGACTGTGCTATGCAATATTTCATTCATTACATTAGATTCATTTTACATAGATTTTTTTTGCCTCTTAGCTGAGAGTTCCACTTTTCACTCATTATAAGGTTACTTTCTCCTACATATTTGAGCATGGTCATAGCAAACATGGTAATTTTCTATGGTTTCCATAGCAAAGCAGTACAAACCTGACCTTCAACAAGACATATCATATCACTCATATAGAGTCATAGAAAACTCTCTCTCTAAAATGTTACTAACATTGTTTTCCTTAAGGTCTGTGCCCTCTGAACTTTAAGCAGATTCCAGTCCATCTTGGACACTCCCTAATTTCTAGATGCATTATCTTTTTGCAAGCTGTTCTCCTCATGTGCATGCTATTGCCTGTTCATATTTCCCTTCTCATAAAGATGGAGTTCATATTGTATTAGGTTAGTACACTAATCAGCTAACTAAACATGATTACCTCTGTAAGAAAGATATGGATTCTGTCCTGGGACCCAAGATTTTAGCATGCCTTTTGTGTGAGGGTACAAGTCATTTCAAAATGGCTTATTTAGTACTGTTGTCTGCTAGTGGCAATATTTTGCTCATCTCAGAATATGTGTCTTTGGTTTCTGTTAGTTGTTTGGTGGCTTGGTTGCTTTTGTTGTTCTCTTCTTCTTTGAATACACTGCGTTACTGCATCTTAATGTGTCACTTGATTTCACTTTTTCTCTGGAATAAAAAATACGTTGTAGACATTTTTAGGTCTATTATATTCTCTGAGAAGAAAAAGAAATTTGAATGGCTGAAATCAACACCTGCTTCATTCACTCTGGCTACTATTTGACCTGTCTCATTTTTTGTTTTTGTTTTTGTTTTTGTTTTTTGTTTTCCCAGGGTAAACTCCATCATTAATCAGTAGTTTGTTTGTTTTTTAACTAAAAGTTATATTTCACTTATTCTTCCATTGAAAAAAATGCCAAAAGTTACTGTCTTAGAACAGAAGGAATCTGTATCAATTTCTAGGACAAAATTTCCAAACACCAAGCAGTATACAGATTATAAATGATAGTTTTGGGATAGTGGGCATAGTGAGGCTCATAGTTGTTTAGACAGGACTGAAAACTACAATCCATCCTTGGTCATTATGGTATTTTTACTACAATCTCCTGTGTGCTTTATTTTTAAAATGTGGGTGAAGAAGCCATTAGGTATATTTGCCTTTCTTACAGTAGACCCTTGACACTAGGCAAAGACTCATATATACATCTACTCACAAACTACTCTGAATGCCTGCCTTCATAAATAGGTAATTTCTCTGGCCCTTTTCTCTACCTAAAATTATATTCATGTCTGAAGTAATGAGTTTCCTGGCACAGCTTCAAAATTTAATCACAGTTTTCAACATTTACTAAAGTTTTATCTCTCCCTTGTCAGAAATATTTCATAAATAAAACATTTTATAGCCTTGGATGAATTTATGAGGATACAAGAAAAGGAGAGGACAACCCCACTGCACCAAGATATGATAGACTAACACCATTCACTATCTCCGTAATTCACAGGTAGGTTTATGCTTCAGCAAGGCACTAGATTGTCACTGTAGCAATTACCAAGTATTGTGGTTGCATAGATTTTTCCTGAATTATCTGCTACCAAATCATTGCTCATATATTGCCTGGCACAGTTGGCTTACAAAAATATTCATTGAACTGCTTAATGAAAAGTTAAAGTGATAGTGCTAAAGTTTGACTAAATTAATACATTAAAATAAAGTTTATGTTTTATGATAGTAATACTTTATTTTTTCTCACTTATTTTATTTTATTTTTTAAATATTAGAGACAGTTTATTAACTTTGTATCCCAGCTGTATCCCGCTCCCTCATTCCCTCTCAATCCCACCCTCCCTCCCTTATCTCCTCCCTGCCCCTTTCCAAGTCCACAGATAGGGGCTGTCTCCTCCCCTTCCATCTAACCCTAGCTTATAAGGTCTCATCAGGACTGGCTGCAATGTCCACCTCTGTGGCCTAGCAAGGCTGCTCCTCCCTCAGGGGGTGGAAAGGTCAAAGAGCGAGCCATTGAGTTCATTCAGAAATAGTCCCTATTCCTCTTACTAGGGTACCCACTTAGATACTGAATTACCATGGGCTACCTCCGAGCAAAGGTTCTAGGTTATATCCATACATGGTCCTTGGTTGGAGAAATAGTCTCATAAAAGACCCCTGTGCCCAGATACATTAGGCCCTTGTGGAGTTCCTGTCCTCTCCAGGTCATACTAACTCCTCCTTTTATCTGCATATATAGGAGTAGTTTCATAAGGTATAAATATTTTGAATGAGTGGGTTTTACAAAACATAATATAAACACACTTTAAAACACTTTGCCCTTCTGATAATTTATAATTTCTTCAAATTTTTACTTGCCACATTATTTATTTCAGAAAATCTATACAAAGATTTATTTCAGAGAACACTATGAACCATAAAATTCTAAATTCTCAACTGAGTAGTTAAGGAAGACTTTGTTTTCATTTTTTTTTTCTTTTCATTTTTTGTTTTTCAAGACAGGGTTTTCCTGTGTAGCCTTAGCAATCCTGGACTCACTTTGTAGACCAGGCTGGCAAAGAACTCACAGAGATCCACCTACCTCAGCCTCCTGAATATTGGGATTAAAGGCATATGCCACCATGCCCAGCTGTTTGATGAAGATCTAAACATTGACTAAAGGCTGTGCTCCCATTTAGTGCACAACAAAATTACCTTTCCTCAAAGGCATATTCATTTGCCCCTGCTTTATATTTGACAACTTCATATGTATACACAATGCATTATGATTATGTGCATTAAACTCTCCTATGCCCCTCCCACTCCCACTGGCCGTCTTTTTACTGCATTGGGCTTCTCTTCACATTGATGTCGTTTTTGTGTAGACCCCTTACACGGAACCACAGCCTGCTGGGTTGATTACAGGAGTCCTGTCATGGCCAGAAGATAGTGTCTCTTAAACACCACATCTTCACCTTCATCATGTCATATCAGTAATTCCAGGTTGAAGTTGATTTCAACAAATGTCACAGTAGATTGTTTGGGGAGTTGTTGGCTTTATAAATTGATTTCCATCCTTTGACTCTTACTGTCTTTACCAATGAACAACATTTCTTGGGTATCTAGTTTTATCTACTTCATTTTAGTTCAGTAAGAATATTTGCGTTTTTTATTGTGGAGTTGAGATCATTTACATTTAAGTTAATTATTGAAAGTCCATATTAATTCCTGTAACTTTCATCATTTTTTTCTGGTTGATTAAATGGCTATTTGGTCATTCTCCGCTAGTACTAATAAGGGACGCTGATTTACTGGACTACACATGATAGACTCCTTCTTGCACCCCATTATCCATCACTCCTATAAAATTTATTCTCTAATGTGTACTCAAAATTGAGGTGGTCATCTACCTCCTGCTGAGTAGTGTAGGTATGCCCTATTTTAGGCTTGCTTTGCCATGTCCTCATTTCAGTATTAAACCAGCTTTGCTGGATATGTAATCCTGCTTGACAGTTATTTACTTTAGGTGCTCGAAATATGTTCATAAGCTTTTTTTTTTCCTGGTTTTAATTGGGTTGATAATGAAAGCTATGATGACATTCTATTGTGTTTTCCTCTGTAGATAAAAGGTGTTTTCTAGTTACAACTTTCAGTATTGTTTCTTTTCTTTGTGTGTTTGACACCATGAGCATGCTATGTTATAGATTCATTTCTAGCCATGCATGTATGGAGTCCCATGCAGCTTATGTTTGCAAACCCATTTCTTCCACTAAATTTTATACTATAATTAGATTATCTGTGGCTTTAGCTTTTCTTCTTTTCCAACCCTTTAAATTCTTAGATTTTGCCTTCTGTTATATCCAAGAGATTGTGGATACTGTTGTCATGCTCATATTTGTTTTACTTTATTGTGTTGTGAATGCATTTCCTCAATCTTTTGCCCAGTCCCTGACACTTTTTCTACTCCTTAGTCAAATCTATTGGTGATATTTTCTATTGTGCTTATCATTTGATTCATTAGTTTTCATTCAAATATTTCTATTTTTTTCTCAATATCCTTGACAAAATATTCTTGTGTGTTGCTGACTTTTTCATTACACTCCTGATTGTCTCAGCTATCTTACTGGATTTTGTCTCATGTTGCTAATCTTTTTCAGACCCCATGGTTAACACATTCTTTGTCTCTATCCACATTGGGATAAAGTAGTAAAGTTGAAATCTTTATATAACAGCCTACCTATCAGAGTAGTTTTATTCAGGAGTTAAAGATTTAAGATCACCAGGCCACAGAAGAAGACAATGCAGCCACTCCTGATGAGACCTTATTGACTAGGATCAGAAAGAAGGAAAAGAAGACCTCTCCTATCAGTGGACTTGGGGAGGGGCATGCAAGCAGAGGGTGGAGGAAGGAAGGAATTGGGATGGGAGGAGGGAGGGAACCACAGGGGGGATACAAAGTGAATAAAGTGTCATTAATAAAGAATTAAAAAAATAAATAAAACAAACATATTTAGAAAAAAAAAAGATCTTCTGAAGGGGTCATGCATTTAGAGTAGCACCATATCAAGAATACTTCCCATTATACTTTAGAAAAGGCAATATATGTTCAGTAAAAATAAAAAGGTAATTTATTGATAAGATAACCCAAAATTTATTGACAAAATAATCCAAAATAATATTCTACAATTAGATACAACAATATACAATGTCAAACAATATACAATATACAAACAATATACAATGTCAAATCTTTATCTTCTTAATCACTGCCCTTTCTGATCCTTATTCTGCTAGATTTTCTCCTGTTCTATAGTTCATTTTATCATAAATACTTAAATTAATTAATACCATCAACTGTAATCTGAAATGACATTCTACCATAATCCAAATTTATATATCAACGCATGGCTAGAATTCTAATTTCTCACTCTGATTCAGCAGTCTTTACATCCAGAGCAATATTCTGAGATAAAATATAGTTCACTAAAAATTCTAAGTGTAGTGATCCTAAATGTGCCAGCTTATCATTGTGTAACTGGAAAGTCAACTGGTGGACAAGATTGATCAGATGAACCCAGAAGACCAAGACAGAGTTCATGAAGTTCAAGGTCGTATTTTTGAGCTGTTTCACATCTCCAGCTATGATTTATCTACTTCCAAACAAGAGTTACTGTTTCTATTCTAAGTGATTTTTTTTTTATTTCTCCTCAGATCTATAAAGGTGAATGTAAACATAGCCATTGAACAAATTTTCCTTTGCTTAGCCAATCTCTCCAATTCCCTGGTTTTATATTTCAGTGAACTAGTTTTCTTTTTTCTCATCTGTCTCCAACAGATATATTTGAGAATTTTTTTCCTTGCTAGTTGAATTATGTCCTACAAATTAATACTCTATGGGTTTTTTTCTTTCACTTTCATTTATCTCTTAATAATTTGTTCAGACTATATACTTCTTAATCTTCTCAATTCTTCTCATCAGTAAAGAGCTTCAATTATCATTCAAGAAATTCTATTCTCTAAGATTTCTTTGTGAAAAGCCCATTTCCTTAACTGATTTATCTTTCTAATTCAGGATTTTGGGAAAGTTGTGGCCTGTGAAGTCATGTGTGTACTTCATGGCTCAGAACACATCCTTAGAAATTATCATGGACAATGTGGATACTTAAAGTAAATCAAGCAAATACAACTTGTTTTCCAAATAATTTCTGGTAAGCATTTTGAAAGAATCAAATCACTTGTTTTGAATGGCTATGAATTCAGGAGTTCTGAAGTATTACTTGTGTCCCACCATGTAAACTGAGATTTCATATTCATTGTCAACTTGACTGGATAGAATCACACCTCTAGCTCTGGCTATTAAGTATTTTCTACTTAGTTTAGATGTGGGAAGACATAGTCTCAATGTGTGCGGCATTGAACCATGGGACAGGGCCATAGACTGCATAAAAATGGGAGAGTTAGTTGAGCAGTAGCATTCATTTCTTTCCACTTTCTGCAGATGTTGTGTAACTATCAGGTGCCTCCAACTGCTTCCTTACTCTCCTTGCCAGAATGGACCATGTCCCTTCAAACTGTAAGCCAAATAAATCCTTCCTATTTTAAGTTGCTTCTTATCAGGTATATGATCTCACCAGGGAGAAAAGTAAATAATATACACATATAATGACTAAATGCCATGTTGTATACTCTACAGAGTCAAGGAACAAAAGAGGACACTAATGAAAAATTTATGAAGTCTGTGTATTCTTTATATTAATTATAGAAATTAATAAATTTATATTAATTTATTCATTATTACCCATATCTCATGATAATATGAGGTATTACATGTAAGCAGAATGAATAGAAAATATGCATAAATTCTATTTCATATTTATAATTTGACCATTCAATATTGGATAAACAATCCAGTAATCACCCCTGAGGAAAGCAAAGCTAAAAGTTTCATAAAGTAGAAGATTCAGATAAGAAAAAGGCACAACCAAATTAGATGTTAAAAAATAAGTGAAGATCAAATCTTAGTCAATGGTTTTGGCATGCAAAAGAAAGGACATCACAGCAGTAAAATCAATCCCAGTTTTTAATACTTAATAAAAAAAATTTAGAATTTTCTTTACTTCTCTGTGCTACACCCCACATATTACCCTCCCTTCCAAAAAAAATTGTGTGACCTCTTCTTTTTTTAATTCTTTAATTTATTCATTATTACTTATTACATTTTATTCACTTTGTATCCGGGCTTTAGCCACCCCCTCATCTCCTCCCAATCCCACCCACCCTTCTTCTTCTCCCCCTGTGCCTCTCCCCTAGTCCATGGATAGGGGAGGACCTCCTCCCCTTCTATCTGACCCTAGTCTACCAGGTCTCATTAGTAATGACCACATCATCTTCCTTTATGGACTGGCAGGGCTGCACCCCACTGGGGGAGGTGATCAAAAAGCCAGCCACTGAGTGGTATATACTCACTTAGCCATGTAATATAGGATATTTGCCATATAATATAGTATAAACACTCTAAAATCTATAGTCCTGAGGAAGCTAGTCAGCAAGGAGGACCCTAGGAAAGAGGCGGAAACCTCATTCAGAAGGGCAAAGAGGATAGACATCAGAAATAGGAGAGGACAGAGAACAGGACAGGAGCCTTCTACAGGGGAATTCTGAGAGACTCTACCCATCAGGGTATCTAGGGAGATGCTGAGACTCATAGCCAAACTTTGGGCAGAATGCAGGAAACCTTATGGAAGAAGGGGAGAGAGAAAGACCTGGAGGGCACAGGAGCTGCCCAAGGAGAGCAACAGAGCCAGAAACCTGCACCTAGAGGTCCTGCAGAGTTCTGTACTCCAACAAAGAATGATACATTGAGAACCTAGACCCCTGGTTAGATGGAGCTGATAGGTTGCTCAGTTTCCAAGTGGGTTCCCTGGTAAGTAGATCAGGGGCTGTCTCTGTCGTGGCCTCTTCTCTAACCTTTGTTGTTAAATATGCATTACACAAATCTACATATAAATACAACCAGCTGAGTCTGTTCAGCATTTCCTGATTGTTTATGTTTCTAGGGAGGACCATTCAATATTGGATAAACAATCCAGGTAATCACCCCTGAGAAAGACTCTATCTTCTTCTCTCAGCAATTGTTAATTGCCTGTAGCTTTTTTATCTGCAGGTGGATCCCTGTGGGATTTCCCCATCTATATCAAAATGCCTTTTTGAATCAGCGTTAACAGTCTGAATATGCTGATGAAAGAGGCAAGCCTTGGAGGGCACAGACATTTCAAAGTCCAGGGCAAAAACTTCATGGATAAAAATTAGAAAGACCTTGTCTTTGTTGACAATGTACTACCAGCAAATACTAAGACTAAATAATTGTGCACTTACCCACCAAACATTTAAGTAAAGCAATTTTTGCCAAGGCCAGAAGTTCCCTGATACACTGTGGCTGACCTTAGTTATAAGAATAAATACTGGCCTGAGATCATTAAGAAGGTTTAATTTTCTTTATGGATCTTTTAAGCAGCACTTAAATTGACCTTTAAATATTCTTCTCCCCTTATATTTTTGGTTGCGAGCCTAGCCTTTAACAGATGAGCCATTTCTCCATCCCTAGTAAGGGGGCCAGGAGCAGTCTCTGACATCAACTTGGTAGCCTGCTCTATGTTTACTTCCCCCTCATGGAGTGTCCTTACCAGGTCACAGAGGAAGAGGATCCAGGCAGTCCTGGTGAGATTTGATAAGCTATGGGCAGAGTAGAGGAGGAGGACTCCTCTTTTTCAGTAGACTAGGGGAGGGGGAAGGGAAAAGGGAGGAAGAGTGGGTCTAGAAGGAGATGAAGGAGGGGGTTACAATTGTGATTAAAAGTAAATAAATTGTAAAAATTAATAATAAAATAAAAATTTATAAAATATATAAAAGCAGGAAAAATACTCTTCTCCCTTTATGTTATAAAATGTAAAGGTCTTTAGGACTTTCAATCACATTATTCAAATTAAACTTCCTTTGCTGCTTTTTCCACTTAACATTTAAAGTCTAATAACATTATGGCCACTGACAACCCCCGAAAGTCTAACCTATTTTTACACATGGATTTCTTTGTCAGAGTATGTTTTCAGACTAGCAACTGAGTGCAGTCCGAGAGCAGTCGGGTCCTGCAGTGTGAATCTAAAATGCCAGCCTTGTTCTCACAGTCCACCATCTATAAGGTCTTAGATATTCTGATCAATATCTAAGTAATTAAAATTGCTCATGATCAAAGTTCTGACTTGTGCTTTGGTTTTTCAGCGAAAACAACCATTGGTGTTTTTACAGCAATACCACTCCCGCCTTCCTCCTGTCCTTGACTTTGGTTTGTGCTGTGTCTGCTGTGTCAACCAAAGCCATGCTGTAAGTTCTCGCCACTCCTTCAGCTGATTTCCAACTAGCGCTACCCTTTCCCCACTTCTGTTCTGCTTCTCAAGTTGTTTTCCCATCATCTTAAATCTGCTAATATTTTACTGCTTTGGCCCTCTCTAGTTGACCTTCTTTTTTCAAATCTTTAAAAAAATTGATGAATAAAACCAGTAATCTAGTGGTGCATTTCAAGTGTTTGCAAGGAAAATGTGCCTTTTGGTTTATTCAAAGTCCCTCCCGGTCCTCATAATCCTCTTCTTCAGTGAGTCCCATCATGCTGTGAGCCTCCACTTTCCCATCCATAAAAAAATAATAGATATGTCCTTCAGTGATAAAATCTCTCTGATTCCTGATGAGGGTTATATTTCTTCCTCTGTGTAGACATGATGAAATGCCTGTCAAGGGACTCCCATCACACAGTGAAGAAGGTCACATGAAGAGAAACAAATAGAAATACATTCTGCTGTTATATTGAATCTTTACTTTTAGTGGTAGGAGAAAATGAACATTTCAATAAAAAAAATTCACTTAACAGAATTGTTCATAGCCATGTGATGATATGAAAGAACAACCTATTTAAGAGTAAGTTGAAAGAAATTTATAAATTGATCTACCCTCTTGCTTGTTTTGAAGTCCAGAGAATCTATTGCCACCCTGAGCACAAAGCATGATAGCATCAGTTTACGAGCGTCTGAGGGTCTCTTCACCTGACTCTGAAGCACACTGAGATCACAGCTGAAGTCCTCAAAGCCTAAAAGCATTCTGTGAGCACCATTCAACACAAATAAGAGAGGAAGGGAGGGAACATGGGAAGGGATGTGGTGAGAGAAAGAAAGGGTAAGATCATTCAGTAGCTCACAGTTTCTTAAAAAATTAAATTCACCGTATCATCCAGACACCATCAGTATATCTCCCAATCCCAGATTTTAAAGGGAAATAAGAAAAAGTATTGAATATTTTCCAGGTGACTCTCATCAGGATACCATTGTCTATGTTGTTACACTATGCAGGTATTACTTTTAGTAGTATATATGAATCAGAGCATAATTTATTCAGCATTTAATACTGTTAAGCATTACAATAGCAACTAAGATTTTACTTCTTAGATCTGTCCATTTCTGCCAAGGTGAGATAACACAAAGTTTGCCAAAAGTGTTTACTGAATTAATAGACTAATAAAATAAAGAAAATAAAAAGTTTGCCAATTTTGTGAGCTGGCAATTCACATTTTCTGGTTTGGTTTGCCATCTCTTTTCAGCATAACTGAGCAGACATTTTATTCGCCTCAACTTTTCACTCAGCATGAACTTGCATACTGAAACATAATAAATAATGTATAATAGCATAATCATATCAAAGTAGAGTAAAGATCAAAGCCTAAAGAAAGAGCTGTCCAGAATTTTGCATAATCATATTAATCAAAGATGAAAATACAGGATAGTTGTGTTGATAAAAAGAACTAGAACTACACTCATCTGTTGTATTCTGTTTTATCAATTATGTATTTCTTTCTTTTAACTCAACAGATTTATACATGGAAGAAAACCATAGCATGCTACCTTTAAATAGAAGATGATAAATAATGTAAATCATTTTTACCAATTAGGAAGATAAGTTATGAAGAAGTGGAATATTCTTCTATAGTCAAATAAATACCAAGCCAATTTTCCAAGGTTCAACACAAATTAGACCACTTCCAAACTCATGGATTAAACATTCTACTAGACCATGGTTGTGCTTATTTCTAATTTCTAGGTTTTACGGCTTTCAATAAACTTTGTTCTGTACTTAAGTGTTTTAACTATGATATTCCATGAGGATTTTCTTTTCTAGTCTTGTCTGTTTAGTGTTCCATGTGCTTCTTTTGTATGTTTAAGTGTGTCTTTCCTTAGCTTGGGAAAGCTTTCTTCCATAATCTTGTTAAAGATCTGAACTATGGTATTGATCGAAAACCTTCTTCCTCATCTATGCTTATAGATCCATTAAAAGTAAAAAAGAAAAAGAAAAAAAAGGAACTTACAAAACAACAAATATTTATTGTTCTTTAGCTGTGAATACACAAATTCAAGAATTTTAACAAATGATATCTGATTTAACACCTTAACTTAGTGAAATAAGTTGCTTTATGTCAATACGTCATGGAAAAGAACAAAACTGGTCTCTTCAAGCCTGGCTACCATGTTCTCCCGTGTGGCCTAGCAAGACTGTTCCTCCCTTGGGGGGGGGGAGGTAAAGGAGCCAGTCATTGAGTTCATGTCAGAAATAGTTCCTGTTCCCCTTATTAGGGAACCTACTTTGTTATTGAGCTACCATGGGCTATATCCAAGCAGGGGTTCTAGGTTATTTCCATACATGGTCCTTGGTTGGAGAAACAGTCTCATAGAGGGCCCCTGTGCCCTGATATATTTTGTCCTTGTGGAGCTCCTGTCCTCCCAGGTCATACTAACTCCCCCTTTTTTCATATGATTCTCTATACTCTGCCCAAGATTTGGTTATGAGTCTCCACATATGCTTTGATACACTGCTTAGCTACGGTCAGATGCAAATCCTCTAGCAGTGGACTTGGAAAGGGGCAAGGAGGAAAAGAGGGAGGGAGGGTGGGATTGGAAGGGAATGAGGGAGGGGGCTACGGCTGGGATACAAAGTAAATAACCTTTGATTAATATAAATAATTTTTTTAAAAAAAGACAAAAACAAGGCTAACTGGGAACAACTGTTGTTTATATAAAGTGCTTTTAAATAAAGTTATAAAAATGAGACTTTGAAAAAAAGTAACAAAACTGAACAAAAGTCACGTAGCCTGTTTATAGCTAAACATCTCGTCAGTAGCTATAGGTATTCCATAGCATACTAAATATACTAGAGAAACCAGGTATCTCCAGGAGCTGTGTTTATAATGAATTGTGCTCTGTGGTAGTAATTATTTGTACCCATTCTTCTTTTTACCTTCTACATCTAATGATGAGGACCACTGTGTAAAAAGATTCGAGTCATCTGCTGTAAGACCATTGAAAAGCTGTCGTTCCGCAAACCATGTTCTTCAACATTTTGTTCTCATTCTTTCATATTTTAAATCCATATTCTAAGCAAGCGCATTCTCCCATCCCTTCTTCAGTCCAAATGTATTCTGAAAAACACAAGTATGTATCTCTCTCTATCCTAGATAATCATTTGTTTAATACAGACTGTGTGCTCTTTATCATTTAGAAGAGTTCCTGAAGCCCTGAGGAATGCACTCTAGATCCACGTACATATTGATCTTTTGCTAGACTACAACTACATCTATGATGTTTTTAGCAAGCTCCAACCCTTGGAGCTTCATAGTCAGACAATCAAAGTGATTTGAAAGTGGAGTGATTTCAACTGCCCCCAGCTATCATATATAAAGCTGCTCTTCCTTCTTCCCTGGCCAACCACAGTGAAGGAACCATCACAAAAATGAGTATTAAAACTTTTCAAGACTATGTTTATTACTTAGCTCCAAAGCCATGCAAGTTTTTAAGTGCTTATGATATCATAACTCCACTGCCTAGTACTAAAAAGTTACATAACCCTGAAATTTGGGGCTGTGTGAAATCTCCAACTTCTTATGCGTGTGCCTGTCTATCAACAATTCCCATATATCACTTCATCATAGTAGTTCTGCTTCAATAAATATATTTCAAATATGCCCCATTTTTCTAATTTTAGTACAACATAAACTTGCTGTCATCATCCATAGGCATGTATATATATTTATTTCTTATTGCTGTCATAACAAAGTGCCACAGACTTAGCAGCTGAAACAAATACAATTTTTATATGATTTTATAAAGCAACTTACTGGTTTAGAAAAAGTGGCAGTAGTAGGTTATGCTGTAGGACCTATAACTTCTCCATCCACAGATAATTATCTAGATTTCCAGTACTAAACATAAATTCCTTCCTATTGAGTGAGCTTTAAACCCAATTTTAGACAGACATGTTTCATGAGACTCCCTAAGCCAAAATCAAGTCATCAGCAGATGTTCCTTCATATAGACTCCATTCCCATATCATTCCCACCTTCTTGAGGACACTGGTATTCATAGATTGTGGTCTCTTTTTTAGTCCCCAAAGTCACAGGTGAAGCATTTCTTTAATGTTTTATTTGTTTGTGGTTCACCTTTCTCTCATTATAGCCAAGGAAGTTTCTCTGCATTATAGTATCTGTTTGATTAAATCACCCCAGTGGAATAATCTGAGCTAATCTCACATTCCAAGCTCTTTAACTTACTCTTCTCTGCATCCTATATGCAATTACAAGATTCCTGAATGTGTCTTAGACATGGAGAGGTCATTAATCTAGACCCTGTTGGGCAGTGTCTAGATCTTGCCTCTTGAAAAGCACTTGCCTAAAGTCTCTCAGTATCTTCTCACAAATATTAAGATAAAGCACTCAGTCTGTTGGCTACAGTAACCTCAGGAGGGTAGCACACAGGTAGAGTCAATTGTCCATGGTGCACATTCATTCAAATGCTTAAATTTATTTTGAATGACCAGATGAGAGCAGTTCTGCTTTTATTTCATCATAAAGCCGTTATTTGCTAACATGCAGATCATTAAATCACTTAAATCTTAGCACTTTTTCAAACTTTTGTTTTAATTTTAAGTATTCTGGGCATCCCTAAAAACATGCACGCACGCGCGCACGCACACACACACACACACACACACCTGAGGAATGCTACTCCCTGTAGCTTTTGAGGCTCCTCTGAGGGCAAGCTGCCTGCAACCTTCAACTCTAAACACTGAGCCATACCCTCCTTATACAGGAAACTCAGCCATCTTAAACTCTTCCAAACACAGCAAAAATAACTGTATCCCTAAACATTAATAGTACTTTTATTTGTAATATTGAAGAACTAGACACTACCACGATATCAATCATCATAAGAATGATTAAGCAGACTATCACATACCATACCACAATACTTCCCAACCATCAAAAGTAACCTGTGGATACATACACGAATCTCCAGATAATTGCGCTAAACAAAAAGAGTCAAGTTTTTCCTGAAATTTCACATACTACATGTTTTCTCACATAATTTTAAAATAATAAATTTATAAATGGCTACCAGATTAGAAGCTCCTGAAGGAAGAAAGGGTATGAAAGTGATAGTAAATAAAAGGTTGATAAAAAGAGAATGGAAATTATTGTATAATAATGTGTTGTGCGTTGATTGTAACACTGAAACTATGATAGTGATGTTATCTCATCATAATTTCCTTTTTTCCTCTTTTCTTTTTGTAATGAGAGAGTCTGGTTGTCCTGTAACTCACCATGTAGACCAGGATGGCCACAAACTCACAGAGATCTTCCTTTGCTTCCAAGAGCTGAGATAAAGGCATGCACCAACATGTTGGGCTCTCTTTTTAAATGTTTTTTTAAATCTATCTATCTATCTATCTATCTATCTATCTATCTATCTATCATGCATATTGCTGTTCTGTCTGCACATTTGTGTACCACATGTGTGAACTGTTGTTGTCCAAAAGAAGGCATTGTATTCCCCGGGAATGATGTTATAGACCATTGTGAGCTGTCAGCTGGGGCTAAGAACCAAACCAAACCTAGTTCCTCTAGAAGAGCAAGCAGTGTTCTTATCTGCTGAGCCATCTCTCCAGCTGCATTAAAATTTGTAAGATGGTATAATGATTTCTTTTCAATTGTTGGTTATTTTTATTTTTATTAATTACAGTTTATTCACTTTGTATCCCCTCTGTACCTCCTTTCGTCCTCCCCTTCCAACCCCAACCTCCCTCTTCCCAACCCGTGTCCTTCTCCCAGTCCACTGATAAAGGAGGTCCTCCACCCCTTCCCTCTGATCCTAGTCTATCAGGTCTCATCAGGAGTGGCTGCAATGTCTTTTTCTCTGGCCTGGTAAGGCTGCTCCAAGTGGCCAAAAAACACTTAAAAAAATGCTCAACATCCTTAGTCATCAGGGAAATGCAAATCAAAATGACCCTGAGATTTCACCTTACACCCATCAGAATGGCTAAGATGAATAACTCAAGTGACAACACATGCTGGAGAGGATGTGGAGAAAGGGAAACCCTCCTCCACTGCTCGTGGGAATGTAAACTTATACAACCACTTTGGAAATCAATCTGATGCTTTCTCAGACAATTAGAAATAGTGCTTCCTCAAGATCCAGCTATACCACTCTTAGGCATATATCCAAAAGACACTCAAGTACACAACAAGGACATCTGCTCAACCATGTTTGTAGCAGCTTTATTTGTAATAGTCAGAAGCTAGAAACAGCCCAGATGCCCCTCACTTGAGGAATGGATACAGAAATTGTGGTACATCTACACAATGGAATATTACTCAGCGATAAAAAAACAAGGTATAATGATTTTTTTTAATGAAGTAAATAGTACATAGACTTTGAGAATGAACACTATTAAAAAATGTACTCAAGCAGATGCTGAGACTCACAGCCAATCTTTGGGCAGGGAGGCTTATGGAGGAAGATAAGGGTGGGAATAGAGGAACATGGAGGGAACAGGAGCCCTACAAGGAGATCAACGAAACTAAAAGATCTGAGCCCAGGGAGTCCTGCAGAGAATGATGTACCTATGGAGAATGATGCCTGGAGAGGACCTAGACCCCCTGCGCAGATGGGCAGCTCAGTCTCTGTGTGGATCCCTGAGTGAGGAGAACAGGGGCTGCCTCTATCATGAACTCAGTTGACTGCTCTTTGATCACTCGCCCCTGATGATGCAACCTTGCCAGGCCATGGAGGAAGAGGATCCTGGCAGTCCTGATGAGCTTAACAAACTATGGGCAAATGGCAATAGTGGAAAACTTTCCATTTCAGTGGAGAAGGGGATGGCAGGAAGAGAGAGGGAGGGTAGAACTGAGGGAAGTTGAGGGAAGGGGTTTCAGTTGGGATATATAATGAATAAATTGTGAAGAAAAAATTAAAAATGTATTCAAAGAAAAACAGGATAAACAAAAATAGCACTCCAAGAGGAAGGTACTGGTGTAAAGATCAAAGAAATTTTCCTCACTAGTGAGCCCTTGCCAAGTAATTCAGGACAATTCCCCTTAATTTCCAAAACCTTATTCTTAGGAAGGATTTTACCAGAACTGTTTATCAACTCTTTCAGGATATGTACAACAAGTTTCAGTTTTGATTTTTCTTTTCACAAGAGAACGTTTTCTGGGGTATATCTTGTATCAAAAAATTCAGGAATGTAAAGGATAAAAGGCCCTCTTCACAACTCACATTCCATTATCAGTGTATTCATTTCCTACAAAGCAGAGCCCCTGAGTTATACCAAGAACATCAAACAAAAGAGAAAAAAAAAGGAAGCATTTCCTCCATAAACTGCTAAATACCTAAAATTTCAATTTGATACTGAGAATTATAAAATAATTCTAGTATTTTATAAGCAAAACATCATTTTCATCTTCTCAAAGCAAACAAGTTTATTTTCTAATTGAAAATAGATCTTTTTCATACAGTATGTTTTGATTATGAGTTCCCCTCACCCACAGACACATATGTACAGACACAAATCCGAGAAAAGCACAAAAACAGAAAATATAATGTATATACTGATTGAAATAATTGGAATGAGCTAAGGGCAAGATGAAGTTATAGTATATAAATGCCAGTTTATTAGAAGAAGCTCTCAGCTGCTATTCAGGGAGAGGGAGAAAGAGTAAGAGAGTGGGGGAAAACAAAATGACTGTGAAGGACCTCTGGGAAAAGGGAAGCCCTGCACCTGGGCTAGGGAATGCAGGGTAGGGGACAGGGTATGCCAGCCAAGCCTTGCAGCAGGTAGGAACCTAGGGATGCCCGAAACCAAAAATCTCAGCCTTTCATTGATTATAAATTAACAAGGGAAAGCATATTCTTCTATGACTGCTTCCTGCTAACATCGGGCTGTCAATATTGAGGGCAGGAGGGCAAAGATCTGAAATGTTGGCCAAGTCGAGAAAGAGAAGGCTGATCTACTTCCTGTCCAGCATCTGTGAGACCATCTGTGGCTAGGAAACTTCAGGCCCAGCTGATGCAGTCTGTGAGTTTAGGCCTGAGCACCTGAGTTCTGGATATAGCCCTTGAAGAAACACCTGAACCTGGCAGAATGCTGGAACACGCACACACACACACACACACACATGTCGGAACAGAATATACATTTAAGACTTTAGGCGCATTGTTTTGGTATTTGGAGGGGTATGGGTCCTAGGACCAGAAAAAGGTGAATAGATCCCACCCTCAATGGAATGGGCTGTTGACTGATAGTACTTATCTGGAGTCCATTTGTCCTGTGAGAAGTGTGTTCCCTGAAGCTTACATTTACAAAAAGAGACAAATTTTAAATATGTTAACATCACTTCCAACCTTCATAACTTGCATTTACCAACCTCAAAACACCTTCTCAGACCCTCAAATACTTTCTTAGATCTGCAGACTTTACATTAAACTACGCACTTTTCAGAAAAGGCAGCTGAATCCTTGGTTTCTGCTGTTAAACTAATCTTTAAATGCATTAGAGATCTGGAAAAGATAAATTACCACAGGAAGAATAATCCAGGCAGTCTATGTATTTATTAATATGATAGTGGCTTACCTATTATCCAGATGGACTTTCCATGGTTTGTTGTAGGCATAGGTCCTGGGTCAACATCAGTCTTCAGCTACCAGGCCTGTCCAATCTGAGAAGCCTTTCTATGGAGGAGGAATTTGGGAGATTGACTGACCTTATTTTGTCTAGGCAAAACTGGGCAGTCAACTCTCTGGGTGTCCTATTTGTATACAGTTCAAGTAGGGCCTTAGCAGTAGGCAAGGCACTGGGGCTGGCTTTCCCAGTATAACAATTCAGTTGGAGTTCTCTGTCATTGTGCCCAAATCTTATTGGAGGCCTTGGGGTCACCACTAGGAGTTGGGGTCTCTGTCATAATAAGATTTTTTATTAACCATTTAAATTCCATATTCTGCAGATTCTCTGACAGGTTTGAGGACCATAGTCTATTAAATATAGCTGAGGTAAACAAACTTTGCTAGTTTTTACTTACTCATTTTAGGCTTAACCTTGAAAACATAAAACAAGATACTAGGTCAATCTTAATCTTGTAATTAACTGTATCAATTCTTACCATGACTTCAAATGTCTTTCTGAACTAGTATCAAAGTAAAACTTTCAATCATAGATGCAGTTCATAGAGATTGACAACCCTGCTGATCCTAACATATTGTGTCATTACCGACCAAGCAGCCAAAGCTTAAAAGACAGAAGTTATATTTGGTGGTCAGCAAGGTACTGAATGCACCTGGTAGCCCTTAACAAAGATGGTTGCAAAGCCACAACAAAGATGGCGGCCAGTCAACAAAAATGAAAAGAAAACAAGCAATGAATCAGGGTTAGATCATCGTCTCCATTACAAAAGGAACTAACATGCATTGGTCACTATTATCTATCAATATCAATGGACTCAACTCACCAATAAAAAGACACAGGCTAACAGAATGGTTAAGGAAACAGGATCCAACATTCTGTTGCATCCAAGAAACACACCTATGCAACAAAGACAAACACTACCTCAGAGTAAAGGGCTGGAAAACTGTTTTTCAAGCAAACGGTTCCAGAAAACAAGCTGGAGTAGCCATCCTAATATCTAATAAAATAGACTTTCAACCCAAGTTAATAAAAAAAGATAAGGAGGGCCACTATATTCTCATCAAAGGAAAAATCCACCAAGAGGACATCACAATCTTGAATATCTATGCCCCAAATACAAGAGCACCGACATTCGTAAATGAAACATTATTAAAGCTTAAATCATACATTGATCCTAATACCTTAATAGTGGGAGACTTCAACACTCCACTCTCACCAAGGGACAGATCAACTAGACAGACACCAAATAGGGAAATAAAAGCACTCACAGAATCCCTAAATCAAATGGACCTAATAGACGTCTACAGATCATTTCACCCAAACTCAAAAGAGTACACCTTCTTTTCAGCACCGCATGGAACCTTTTCCAAAATAGACCATATAGTGGGCCACAAAGCAAGCCTCAACAGATACAAAAGGATTGAAATAATCCCTTGTATACTATCTGACCACCATGGACTAAAGCTCGACCTCAACAACAACAGAAACAACAAAAAGCCGACACGCACATGGAAACTAAACAACTTACTACTCAGCGACAGCTGGGTTAAGGAAGAAATAAAGAAAGAAATTAAAGACTTCCTAGAATTCAATGAAAAGGAAGGCACAACATACCCAAATTTATGGGACACACTGAAAGCAGTGCTCAGAGGAAAATTTATAGCACTAAGTGCCTGCAAGAAGAAATTCGTAACATCACATACAAACAACTTAATGGCCCAACTGAAAACCCTAGAACAAAAAGAAGCAGATACACCCAAAAGGAGCAGACGGCTGGAAATAATCAAACTAAGGGCTGAAATCAATCAACTAGAAACAAATAAAACTATCCAAAGAATCAATGAAACAAAAAGCTGGTTCTTTGAGAAAATCAACAAGATAGACAAACCCTTAGCCAAACTAACTAAAAAGCAGAGAGAAACTATCCAGATCAGCAAAATCAGAAATGAAAATGGGGACATAACCACAGGCATTGAGGAAATCCAAACAATTATTAGGTCATACTACAAAAGCCTATATGCCACAAAATTTGAGAATCTAAATGAAATGGATAATTTTCTTGAAAGATTCCATCTACCAAAACTAAGTCAAGATCAGGTAGAAAGACTGAATAGCCCTATATCTCCCAAGGAAATCGAAGCAGTCATTAACAGTCTCCCCTCCAAAAAAAGCCCTGGACCAGATGGCTTCAGCGCAGAATTCTACAAGACCTTCAAAGAAGTGCTAACTCCAATTCTCCTCAAGCTATTCCACAAAATAGAAACAGAAGGAACACTACCAAACTCATTCTATGAAGCCACAGTCACCTTAATACCTAAACCACACAAAGACCCAACAAAAAAAGAGAACTTTAGGCCTATCTCTCTTATGAACATTGACGCAAAAATACTCAATAAAATACTTGCAAACCGAATCCAAGAACACATCAAAGATATCATCCACCATGACCAAGTAGGCTTCATCCCAGGCATGCAAGGGTGGTTCAACATATGGAAATCCATCAATGTAATCCACTACATAAACAAACTGAAGGAGAAAAACCACATGATCATCTCCTTAGACGCCGAAAAAGCATTTGACAAAGTCCAACACCCATTCATGTTTAAAGTCTTGGAGAGATCAGGGATACAAGGCACATACCTAAACATAGTAAAGGCAATATATAGCAAGCCTATAGCTAACATCAAACTCAATGGAGAGAAACTTAAATCAATCCCACTGAAATCAGGGACAAGACAAGGCTGTCCATTGTCCCCATATCTCTTCAACATAGTACTTGAAGTCCTAGCCAGAGCAATAAGACAACTAAAGGAGATCAAGGGGATACAAATCGGAAAGGAAGAGGTCAAAGTGTCACTATTTGCAGATGATATGATAGTATACATGAGCGACCCCAAAAATTCAACCAGAGAATTTTTCCTGTGCTGCAAATCTGTCTAAACAATTGTCGAGCTATATTTTAGGTAATTGGACTGGAGAATTCGATACTACGATGGAGCAACTGAGAGTGGCCATTGTCACAGTAAATTGTACCGGAGTGGACGCAGGACTAGCCACAGGATTATCAACATGGATTGCTGCAGCCATGAATCATCTGAAGGAATGGGCGGGCATGGGAGTGTTAGCAGGCCTTCTGGTGTTGGTCTCCTTGGTTTGCCTGTGGTATATATGCAAGATTAGAGTCTCACAACAGTGTGATGCAGCCATGATCATTCAGGCCTTTACAGCCATTGAAGCAGGACATTCTCCCCAAGCATGGTTGGATACCATAAAAAGCTAAAATGATACGCTCAGGATGCGAGGCTAAGCACTGCACTCAGGGTCAGCCGCTTCGGACCCAGAGAAGAGCATGTCTGATTGCATGCGGGTTGATGCCCCAGGTCCCGCCTCTGAGAAAAAGGTATCGGACTGGTCTGATGCTCTTTGGGTGGATGACACCTAAATGAACATCTGTACAAAGTCCCAATTTATTTCTAATATCAGAGATCAGACCTCTACTCTTGCCTGATGCGTCTAAAACAAAAAGGGGGAACTGTAGAGAGCTGCGGAATGCTATGCCTTAAAGATGGAGCTGGTTTCCGCCTTCCACCTTCCCGATGGTGAGTGCTCTCTGTCAGGAACAACTCCACATTTGGCTAAGGCCGAGGATCTGGCTTGCTTCCATGTATGTGGACCTATCTGCATTGCCCCCGTGGCACGCCTGGGTTGGCTACCCAGAGGCTATTTAAGCTGTGGGCTGGCTTTCCCCGGGGTCCGAGGATTGTTCAATGTTCCTGAATAAACTGCATTGAAAAAAAAAAAAAAAAAAAAAAACCTGAGGCTTTTGTTCCTCAGGGCTGTTCCTCGCCAGTTTGCAGGGCAGCCCCATCATGCAATGGCTTAAATAAACCTCTTGCTGTTACATCTAAAAAAAAAAAAAAAAAAAAAAAAAAAAAAAAAAAAAAAAAAAAAAAACCAGAGAACTCCTTCAGCTGATAAACACCTTCAGCAAAGTGGCAGGATACAAAATCAACTCAAAAAAATCAGAAGCCCTCCTATATACCAAAGACAAAAAGGCTGAGAAAGAAATTAGGGAAACAACACCCTTCACAATAGCCACTAATAACATAAAGTACCTTGGTGTGACCCTAACCAAGCAAGTGAAAGACCTGTTTGAGAAAAACTTCAAGTCTCTGAAGAAAGAAATCGAAGAAGATATCAGAAGATGGAAAGATCTCCCGTGCTCATGGATTGGTAGGATTAACATTGTGAAAATGGCCATACTGCCAAAAGCAATCTACAGATTCAATGCAATTCCCATCAAAATACCATCTCAATTCTTTACAGACCTTGAAAAAAAGATTCTCAGCTTCATATGGAGAAACAAAAAACCCAGAATCTCCAAAACGATCCTGTACAACAACAGATCATCTGGAGGTATCTCCATTCCTGATCTCAAGCTGTACTACAGGGCAACAGTAATAAAAACTGCATGGTACTGGCATAGAAACAGAAAGGAGGATCAATGGAACCGCATAGAAGACCCAGAAATAAATCCACACACCTCTGAATACTCGATATTCGACAAAGAAGCCAATTCCATTCAATGGAAAAAAGACAGCATCTTCAACAAATGGTGCTGGACCAACTGGATGTCTACATGCAGAAAAATGAAAATAGATCCATATTTATCACCCTGCACAAAACTAAAGTCAAAGTGGATCAAGGACCTCAACATAAAACCAGATACCCTAAATCAATTGGAAAAAAAAGTGGGGAACAGCCTAGAACTCATTGGCACAGGAGACAACTTCCTGAACAGAACACCAACAGCACAGGCTCTAAGAGCAACAATCAATAAATGGGACCTCATGAAACTGAAAAGTTTTTGTAAAGCAAAGGATACCGTCATCAAAACAAAACGACTGCCTACAGATTGGGAAAGAATCTTCACTAACCCTTTATCTGACAGAGGACTAATATCCAGTATATACAAAGAACTAAAGAAGCTGAAAAGCAGCAATCCAAGTAATCCAATTAAAAAATGGGGAACAGAGCTAAACAGAGAATTCTCGACAGAGGAATATCGAATGGCAGAAAAACACTTAAAGAAATGCTCATCCTCATTACCCATCAGGGAAATGCAAATCAAAACGACCCTGAGATATCACCTTCCACCCATCAGAATGGCCAAGATGAAAAACTCAAGCGATAACACATGCTGGAGAGGTTGTGGAGAAAGGGGAACCCTCCTCCACTGCTGGTGGGAATGTAAACTGGTACAACCACTCTGGAAAGCTATCTGGCGCTTTCTAAGACAAATAGGAAAAGTGCTTCCTACAGACCCAGCTATACCACTGCTAGGTATATACCCGAAGTTTGTTCAAGTACACAAAATGGACACTTGCTCAACCATGTTTATAGCAGCTCTATTTGTAATAGCCAGAACCTGGAAACAACCCAGATGTCCATCAATGGTGGAATGGGTACAGAAATTGTGGTATTTTTATACAATGGAATACTACTCAGCAATCAAAAAGGAGGAAATCATGAAATTTGCAGGCAAATGGTGGGATCTAGAAAAGATCATTCTGAGTGAAATATCCCAGAAGGAGAAAGACAAACATGGGATATACTCACTTATATAGACCTATAAGATATGATAAACATAATGAAATCTATACACCTAAAAAAGATAATCAATTGAGCGGACATGGGGTAAGATGATCAATCCTCATTTAGAAAGACAGATGGGATGTGCATTGAACGTATGACAGGAGTCTACTGAGCGCATCTGAAAGACTCTAACTAGCAGTGTTTTCAAAGCAAAGACTCATGACCAAACCTTTGGCAGAGTACAGGGAATCATAAGAAAGAAGGGGAGTTAGTCTGATGGGGAAAGGATAGGAGCTCCACAAGGACCAAATATATCTGGGCACAGGGTCTTTTCTGAGACTGACATTCAACTAAGGACCATGTATGGACATAACCTAGAACCTCCACTCAGATGTAGCCTGTGGTAGCTCAGTAACCAATTGGTTTCCCAAAGTGAGGGGAACAGGGACTATTTCTAACAGGAACTCGATGACTGGCTCTTTGGTCTCCCCACCCCCGAAGGGAGGAGCAGTCCTGTTAGGCCACAGAGGAGGGCTTTGCAGCCAGTCCTGAAGATACCTGATAAAACAGGATCAGATGAATGGGGAGGAGGTCCCCCCCATCAGTGGACTTGGAAAGGGGCACGGTGGAGATGAGGGAGGGAGGGAGGGAGGGACTGGGAGGGAATGAGGGATCGGGACACGGCTGGGATACAGAGTTAATAAAATGTAACTGATAAAAAAAATAAAATAAAATAAAAATAAAACATAAAAAAAAAAAAAGATGGCGGCCAGTCATGTGACTGACTTAGTCTAGATAGTGGTGAAGCCATGGGTGTGACACCTTCATTCCAAAGTCATTGTGGTGACCAGCCACCAATTGTAAGCGGCCAGCAGCAGGGAGTGATTTAAAACCTGCACTGGTGTGGATGCCACTGCTGCAACCACCAGCACCCACGGAGACCGTGCGTGGGTGGGAAGGTAGTGGAGTAGAAGGGGAAGGAGAGTAGGTAGGACCTGGAACCACCCGTACAAAAAGCAGCCACAGGAAGTGGAGGAGAGGGAGAGGCAAGACAGAAGGTCCCCAAAATCTGGATGGATTCAATTTAGAAAAATTCCCAGCAGACACACAGTAGCATCCATCTTAGCAGCCTTTGCTGAAATCTTAAGAACATGGAAGTGTTGTCTCAACTCAGTTCTCTGGGATTGGTCAGGTGTATCTGAAACTTAGGGTTATCCCAAAATACAGGCCTGGTTGTTGTTCAGGACATACTGGCTCTGGCGTGGCCACCTCTCAGCAGAGCAAGTCCCTAGGATTCTAGATCCTGAAGAGGCACCCAGCACCTCTTGGCATTAACTGGGGAACGGGGCCCTTACTGAGTCAAAGCTTGAGTCAGGTGGAGAGAGAGAGAGTAATAGGGGGAGAAGACTGATCCCCATGTGGTCAGAGAAGACCCAGGCTTCCCTGGGAGTGGCCCCCTGTGTCCAGCTTGGCCTGGCCTGGACTGCAGAGCTGGGTGGGGCTCAACCCCACCCCACTTACCCAGTCAGGGGCACCAGATGATTGATATATCAGAATGAGCTAATGGCAAGACAAAGTTATAGTATATACGTGCAGGATTATTGGAAACAGTTCAATTTCCCCACGCAGGAAGGAGGGAAGGATATGGAGAGGAAGAGAAAGAGAGAAATGGGGAGGGGGAGGGAGAGAGGAGAGAGAGAGACACTCAGAGAGAGAAGAGAGTGGAGGAGAAGAGAGGGAGAGATACACAAAGAGAGCAGAGAGCAGAGGAGAGAGAGGACCCAAAATATTTAATTTAGTAATTGATGGGGGAGGGCCAGCCTATAATGGATAATGCCATCCTTGGTCTGGTGGTTCTACATTATGTAAAAAAGTTATTGTAAACAGCCAGCCTTGATGAGACTTGATAAGCTAGGGTCAGATAGAAGGGAGGAGGACCTCCCCTATCAGAGGATTAGTGAAAGGATGTAGGAGGAGAAGAAAGAAGGTTGGTGGGAGTGGGAGGAGATGAGGGAAGGGGCTGTGGCAGGGATACAAAGTAAATAAATTGTAATAAATTAAATTAAATTTAAAAATAAATAAATATATATATTATATACTCAAAAAGAGCTATTGTTAACTTTCAAAGTATTGCTTTACTCTGCTTCTATTTCATTTCCACAGGTGCACTAACCTGTTGAACTTCCTATTTGGGGTAATATCAGGGCTAAAATACCAAATATCATAAAGTCCTAGAATTTAAAAACAATACAAAAGAGCATTTCTTAATAAACTCTATGGAGACTGAAGCAGAAAACCTAGGACCTACATTGGTCCACACCAAGTCCTGTGTGTATGTGTGTGTGTGTGTGTGTGTGTGTGTGTGTGTTAAGTTTAGTACTTTTATGGAACTCCTGGAGGTGTGAATGAGTGAGTCTCTGATTCTTGTGCTTTCTCTGGGGGCTCTTTTCCTCTTGTTGGTTTGTCTTGTCTAACCTCAATGTGTGGTTTATGCTTTATCTTATTTTATTTTCCTAAAAAAAAAAAAAACTGTTGAGACCAAAGTCCTCCAAACAGCTTTAATTCTCAGCCAAACAATGACAATTATAGTTAACAGTAATTATGCATGTAAAGATAGAACTGAAGCAAAGTAAGAAATGAGCAGATAAAACTTTACAGGCATTTGTATTAGCATAATAAATGACTTTTATTTTACAGTCTACAAAATTATATGTTGAACGAATTTTCTAATAATGCATTTAAAATAAAAATAAACAAGGACAGAACAAAGGAAAATGTCATAGAAATAGATTTTAAATGCTTGAAATATGTCTGACAAACAGAGAAAGAGAAAATTTAATTTTGTTTTTTCTTCTCTTGTTCCTTGCTTTCACAGCACCTGCCTTGGAAACATTTTTCCTTCTCCTTCTAGTCCACAGGTAAGTACTCTTCTATCCATAGGCTAATATTTTTGGTACTTTATTAAGATGCATTGTAATTGCAATCTCCTTAATTGCCTCCTAATTGGTTCTTTCCTCCCCTTGGTGTATTTTTCATGCATTATTAAATTCCAACTGGCTTTCTGGAACTCATTTTGTATTCCTTCCAGACAGTTCTTCCAAAGTTAAACTGTGTTTCTCCCGGTCCCTTGGTTACACAGGAAATGGCACTGTGGTATGAAAAGGATCACTATTTTGAAACTGTGAACCTTTTGATATAGCTACAGGTGACATATGACAGCATCATCAGTCACCATGGTCATTTGCTTTCATTCACAGTCACCTTCAAGTAGAGAGATTACTTAGTAATATTTTCTTACAAAACTATCTTGCTAACAGTTTCTTATATTTGTCATTATTATTCTCATTCTGAATGTCTAGGATCAGAATGATCTGGACTATTATCTAAGTCTCTTGATGCTAGTTTCTATACTCTGTCCACTGTCACTCACTGCTTATATAATACAAATGGCAGGTTTCTAGACAGTTATCCTCATTGGATATCCTACATGCTTTTCAAAAAAAGTATTCCTTCTTCAATCACTAAGTTCTTTAGTAAAGTAACTGTGCAAAGGAATGATTAAGTATTTGGAGTGAGGCCTGGTCTGGCCACCTCTTCTCTATTTTAAGCTAATTAAAATGCTATTATCTTCACTGAGTTGTTCTGAGCTTCCAATATAAGTAAATTATTTTTATAGAGACAGAATTTCTAGGGGTCAAGATACACTGAATTATCTAGTTGATATGTAAGTGTGTGTGTGTGTGTGTGTATGTGTGTGTGTGTGTACATATATAGGAACACAAACTTATGTGTGGGTGCATATGGAGTCTAGAGAACAAACTTGTGTCATTCCTCCGGTACCATCACCTTTAATTAAGTAAATCTTCTACAGGCATGGAACTTACCAGGTAGGCCAGTCCCAGAGGTGTCCAAAAAGTTGCAGGATTATTGTGAATCTGGCTTCTCAAAGGCTGGTATGAGAAGTGCTTAACAGCACGCCTGGTTTTAGTACATGGATGCTTAGTTTTAAATTTGAACTTTTAAAACTGTAAAACAAGTGCTTAACTGACTGAAACTATGTAGTTGTTGAGATTTATTTTTATTTATATTCAATTTAAAATGATTCTCTTTGGAAACAGGCAATATATATCATAATATTATTTTTATAGAGACAGAATTTCTAGGGGGCAAGAGCTATGTTCTGTTGACTACTCTGGCTCCTAAAATCTTTCCTCCTCCTCTTTCAGTAGGTTCCCCGTGCACCTGCTCCAAGGAGAAGAACCCAAAGGAAACCTACGATTTAGACTCTAGGCATAATACCCAAAGTGTGTAACATTTCCTTATAGGACTTGACCATACCATTCATAATCTGAGAACAGAACTACTATTGGAAGATGTTTTTGTGCACTGTGTATTCCAATGCTTATTTCTGTATGCAGAGATCTGGTTTCAATCCAGACCTTGGATTTGTCATTATTATGAAGTGTCTCCTGTCTTGGTATGTTATAACCTTTGTTCTCCATCACCTTCTGATCAGACAAATAAAGATCTGAACAGAAAATGGCTTAGAAGGAAAGGATAAGGCAAGATTACCAGACCCAGAGAGAGAGAGAGAGAGAGAGAGAGAGAGAGAGAGAGAGAGAGTCATGGGTTGAGACCAAGCGTTGCCATCAGAACATGGGTGAGGAAGGAGCAGCCTACAGAGACTAAGGTGGCAGATAATAGGCTATGGTGCGGGGAAGTCAGCCAGGCCTGAACTGTCAAGTTAGAATAGCTGAGTATCTGCCCAGCCATAGTGCCTGAAGCTTTTAATAAATATAAGGGTCTCCACGTCATTATTCAGAGCCGGAGCAGGCATAGAAGAAGCCCTGCATTTAGCAAACTTCTTACTCTACTGGAGATTTCAAATGATATCACATTTCTGTGCCAGTTAGTTATAATTCCAAATATAAAAATAAAATATATACTTTGCAACACATCATATCACTGAAATAACATTCATAAAAGTAAGCAAAATGCTTATTTGATGCTTTTATTGATTTTTAAAGTAGGACTATATTGTCAAAATAACCTACTAATACAACAAACTATTTTACTATTGTTTTCCAAGTTCTATTGTGGTTGCATCGACCACTGTAGGTTTAATAAGCTCCAATCCCTTGTGATAGTTGTTATCTTGATTGTGCCAACTGTTTTCCTTTAGTTAGTGTAAGCCCATTTAAAGAAACATTAGATAGTTTACAAACATCCCGAGGATGTGTTGAGAGCATCTTACTTCAAAAACAAGATATTCCGGGTTCTTTGCATACATTTCCTGCCCTAGACACAAAGCTTTGTTCCTAGTTTCCTTAAATCTAAGATAGTGTTTACAAATCACAAAGAGTCTCAGGACAAAGTGAAGAAAAAAAATATTTTCAAGAAAACACAAAAATAATGCTTAAACTTTCACCTCAACTGGAAGATTATAGAATCACTCTTATTTTACATTTGTGTTTTTATACTCTGCTAATGGCTTTGGTTGCTAATATGTCAACAAAATAACTTACAGCTTGTGCTTTCTGTAACACTGAAGAAAAATTTAAGATTTTTTTACTAATATTTTTCACATTTAGTATATGTCAAAACATATGCCCTAACATTTAAAATAATTTTCTTATTAGCTCATGCAACTAAACAGATGCATCAGACAAACAGAGGGATAGGTAGAATTCATTTCCAGCTTTGGAGGTAGTTGTAAAATGTTATCTCACTAATTTTGTTTTAATTATGCTAAAATTTTACATGGATCCTATGCTCATATCTACTAACATCATTATCTCCTTTTTCAAAATGTTCAATAAAGTATTTCTAATTTAAAGATAAAATACTTTCTTTGGAAAATAATTAATACTGCAATTTTTTTTTACTCTAAAACAAAAGCACTTTATAAACCCTTTAGCACACAATTCTTTGTAAAATATTTTAAAATGACATTTCATGTGTGTGTGTGTGTGTGTGTGTGTGTGTGTGTGTGTGTGTGTGTGTTTGATGCACACAGAGGCCAAAGAGGATGCTGGGTACCCTGGGATTGGATTTGCAGATGGTTGTGAGGCACCATATGGGTACTGGGAAATGAACACAACAGAGTATTCTGTGAGAGCAGTAAGTGTTTTTAATATCTTAGCCAGTCCCTAGAAGACAGTTATGGCAATTTCTGATGAAATATTTGTCTTACTTTTGTTAGAAGCCTAGTAGTAACCTCAAATGGTGATAGAAACACTATGAAACTGAAAACTTCATATATATCAAACAAATTTCAAATGTTTCACCATAATCCCAAGCACAGATCTTCTTCTGCCATATGATGCTTGCCTACAGAACTAAATGAATGCCTTCTGATTTCCCTTCATATGTATCCCATCTGTTCCACTGGTCATTTTAGTGGATGCAAAAAAAAAAATAGAACTTGCATTAGAAGTTCTAGGAGATGTTCAGAATCATTCCTCACCTAACGACAGAGACAGAGACCTGTGAGTCCATGCCAGACTGCTTCCCTCCAGACTTAGGATCCAGGCCTCCTCATAGCTTTGCTTCATGGACAAACAGATGATAAGACTTGAGAAAATGAACAAGCAATTCACCGATTTCTTTGTACTTTGAATAAAAAATGAAAGATGAGTAAACAACACGCAGCGTTTTCCAAGCTTAAATGAAGTAGATTGTAGAGAGAAACCAACTAAAACTGTTTACTAAAATCTTTATTCCTTTTTATCATGTTTTATTTATTTTTATATTAATTACAATTTATTCACTTTGTATCCCAGCTGTAGTCCCCTTCTTCTGTCCCTCCCTAAACCACTCTCCCTCCCTCATCTCCTCCCAATCCCCTTTCCAAGTCCACTGATAGGAGAGGTCTTCATTTATTCCTTTTAAGTGAAAACACATACTCGCCCATCAATTCAAAAGCTATTCTTGTGCTTCAAGGTAAAAAAAAAAAAAAAAAAAATCAAATGATCCTGACTGTGTTCTGTGTTGTTAATTCCTTAACTCATAATCAAAGTTCCCATTGCTTTTGTTAAAACAGGGACCCTTTCATTGGTCTGTGTCCAAACACTGGAAGAGTCTATCAAAACCTGAGTACAATGAGGGGGAAAATGGCAATCTTTCATCAATAATAGACTAAAATCTTGCACCACTGAGTTAGTAAACAGTAGCACACAATGACTGTTGCTTATATGATCAGAAAGTTCTGATCTAAAAGAAAAAGGAACTCATTGGAATAAAGTACAAATAACATACATAGTGTAACATTTAATGATCTCTCTATAGCAGATTTTGATATAAGCACTTTACATGCATCAATGCATTTAATCTAAAACAACCCTGTGATGTAAAATGTTATTAAAATCTATAACTAAAGATAGAATAGATCAACATTTTTTAGCAAAGAAGTGACAGGGCCAAGCAGTGTAGACAATGAAGAACTGCAGGCTTCTATCATGGCATAAGGTCCGATAATGTAAGCGATAACATATCTTCCAGAAAAGTTCTGCTTCTGCAAACCTAACAAAATACCATTAATGCCTAGACTTTCACTTTTTTAAAAAGTGAAAGTTTTTCTTATTCAAAACCCTCATTTGAATTGAAGTCCCTGAGAGCAAAGAATAATCTGTCACTTAGAGTTGTGTCCATGACAGAACCAGGACAAATCACTTCTATATTTTTATGCCCATGATCTTAACTCAGCACTCATTTTCCTTTCATCTCTCTCCTTTTCTAAAAATATCAAGATCTATAATTCCAGTGGACAGTACAGAGTGTTGATAAGGAACCAATATTTATGAATAAGCATAGTTTTCCATAGGTAAGCATGAATCTTCTACCAAATGCTGAGCCTTTTTGTATAACCATTCGCACAAGTGGAAGCCATGAGATGACCGTACAAGTTTACTCAAAGCTTGCAAACACTATATGCCTAGCATTTCGTCGGCACGGAGTCCATTCTTGATTCATTCTCCCTTCAAATCTCAAGCTGTTCATCTTTATGAGATTTAGCAGTCTATCCTCCTGACAGTTCTCAAGAAAAAAACACAGAGCCCCTCCACGCGCTACTTGGGTTCTCCTGATCCCTGCTTAATATCTTTTGCATCTGCGAAGGCGTATGTTGCTGTCATTACCTGTATCTTATTATCCAAGATCATTCTTTGAAGCATCTTGGTGCTTGTCTGCCAAGGGAATCCCTTAACGCATGATATATTAATTGGTGTCAGCCCTGGGATGCTAGTATTGACTTATAAATAACTTCGTTTATATTATTTGAGAATTTAAGGACAGAAATACAATGCATTTTCTGGTTTTACTTATTGTAAAGACCTGATTTTTCAGGGAGGGTGAGTTGAATTCTCCCTGTCCGTCCCCACAGCATTCTAGGAAAGGCTCTCAGGACAGGAGCACAACACAGCCTCACTTCTTTCTTAGCTGTCGTACTAACACTTTCATCCTGTTCTCCTTTTCCAGATTTTTAATCTTCTTGTTTAACTTATGCTGTGCATGACACAGTTTCTCTGGCTACTCACAGCTTCTTCCTCTGCCCACAATTCACTCTCATCTCAGATAACACCTTCACCCATCTACTAGAGCCCTCATCCATAACAATCCAGCTTTGTGGCAAGAAAGAAAAGCTAAATGATGAAAACTTAACAGCAAAGAAGAGAGTACATTGGGGATCCTTGCACATAAAACTAATCTAATGAGTGTAATATTGCTGTTACTGTTACATTACAAATACCCTCCTCCTTTACTGAACAAAAATACTGTTTTTTAAGGTTCAGGTAGCTGTGCATGGTAGCTCAAGCCTGGAATCTCAGGACTTAGGAGACTGAGGAGGATCACCATGGACTGGAGACCAACTTGGACTTTATAGAAAGCTGTGGAAAATTCTGGAATCTCTCAAAAGAATAAAAATAAGAGTTTTAAAAATTAATTTCAGATATAATACAACACATAAACTATCTGTCCAAAATTTTAAAGCTGTGTTGGTCTTTGGCCTTGTATTTCATTAACATTTGTTGCATGGTCTTACGATACATCTTCTTGTTATAATTTTATATTATAGCATAGTAGGAATTTCACCTCTTTCATTAGATGATGAGCTCTTGACGATAAGAACTTTTCTTGTTTGTATCCACTCCTCTTGACTGCCTTATCTAACCACACAAAGAAAGTGCTAGCACTTATCAAACATGATAGAACTCTAAAAATATATTCAACTTAGAATTGGAAGAATAAAGAGAAGACCCACACTCAGGTCACGTTAAAGCAGGAATGCCCAATCCTTGTAAAAGCCTTAGCTGAACACATAGGACACCAAAGACAAGCCAAACATGAATAGCCTCCACCCTGATACTCATAGTCTGTGCTAATTAATATTTCCACTTAAGAGAATTTTCATGCTAAACTAGACCAAATCTTGAAATCTTCTCTTTGGTAAATCAAACTCTATACAACCTAATTTCAAACAGCTTTCCCTTCTCTGCATGAACCTCACTGCATGAGCCTCATTGGTTTTCCTTCCCAAATTTCAAATATGACAAGCTTCATCATTAACATTGTGGTTGGTTGTTCTGATTGCTAGAACAATCAATTCCTTCTTGACATGGATGACTTCTTCTTAGCATCCATATATTCTCACAGATTTTGTTCTGACAATTACACTAAAGCTACTGCCTGTTACAACAGTGCATTGTGTGGGCTTCTTTTAATATATTTACAGTAAGTTGAATAATGATACTTCAAAATGCACACATATTCATCCTCAAAGCCTGTCATATGTTAATGATTCTTTGAAGATATGATTAAATTAAAAGTTTTGAGGTGGGAATATGATTCTAGATATAATGGTCATCTTCATTATAATTACAGGCTTCTTTTTTTAAGATTTTTTTGTTTGTTTTTATTTTAAAAATTTTATATTAGTTTATTTACCTTACATCCCGAGGATGCCCTCTCCTTTTGCTTCCCCCAGTTCCCCCAATGTTGCTCTTTCTTCCTCCCCCTATCCTTACCCTCCAGAAAAGGGGAACTTCCTCTCCCCTCATATCACCCTTCCCCAGAACATCAAGTCACATCAGGACTGAGCATATCTTCATCCCCATAGGCCAAGGAAAGTGATTCAAAAGCGGGCAATAGAGTCTGTGTTAGAAACAGCAGCTCCCATGTTCCTACTCGTCAGGTGCCCCATATGAAGGCCAACCCACGCACCGGCTACATGTATGCAGGGAACCTAGGTTCAGATCATGCAGTCTCCTTAGTTGATGTCTTAGTCTCTGTAAACCCCAATGGGACTGAGTTGGTTGTCTCTGTTGGTCTTCTTGTGAGGTTCCTGTCCCCTCCAGGTCCTTCCATCTTTCCTCCAACACTCACACAGAACCCTCAGAGCTCTGCCCCATGCTTAGCTGCAAGTCCCAGCCTCTGTCTCAGTCAGCTGTTGGCTGGAGCCTCCCAGAAGATAGTCAAGTTAGCCTCCTGTCTGCTAGTAAAGCACAGTATCACTATTAGTGTCAGGGGCTGGCTCTCTACTGTGGGGTGGGTCTCAGGTTGGGCCAATTATCATTTGGATTTTCCCTCAAGCATTGTTCTCCTGTTCTCCCTGCACTTCTCGTAGGCAGGGTAATTTTTGTATCACAGGTTTTGTTGGTGGGTTGTTGTTCCTCTCCTCCCACTAGTCCTGCCTGGCTAGGAGGTGGTCACTTTAGTCTTCATGTCTGCCTCTTACCCCTGCTAGGAGTCTCAGCTAGAATCATATATGCTCCCAGGAGCCTACCCTGTTGCAGGCCTTCAGCTTGACAAAGAGATGCTCCCCCCTCCCAAGTTTCCCTTCTTGTTCCCAGCCCTCTCACTTCCCACACCCTTCTCCCCACCCATTTCCTCCCCGTTCCATCTTCTGTCCAGTTTCCTCTCGGCATCCACTTCTGCTGAGGCAGAGAAGCAAATGTCAAAGGGAAAGTTTGTAAGTTACATGCTGTTGGTTTTAAAGATGGAGTAAGGGTTCATGAGCCAATGATCACAAGTATTCTCTGGAGCTACAAAAGCCTCCGAAATTTTTTTCCACTAGATTCCCTAAAGAACGCAGCCTCACTGTTACTTTTACTTTAGAACTTCTGACCTCCATATAATAAAGTTTTGTGGCTTTATGCTACTAACTTTATATAGTAGAAGCATAAAGAAACTATTCAAGATTTCACAACTGGAAAAAGACTGCTGCTGTAATGAAAAACAAACAATTTATAAGTGACTTTAGAATTGAGCAATGGGTGAAAGATGAAAGGATTTCAGGGGTTATTAATGGTAAATATAAGAACTCCAGCCTGATAACTTCTGGTTCCTTTATTTAACAATATGTGACTAAAATGATATAAACTTGGGAAAATGTTGACCAAAGAAAAGTACTGTCTGATGAAATGAGAAGTTCTCAGCCTAGCCAGACTGAAAAATAAACTAAACTTAGGAGAATGAGTGCCAGGGATTCCTCCTCTGGGAAAATGCAAGGATGTGGGTGGATGACCTTTTTTTTTTTTTTTCAATGCAGTTTTTTCAGGAACCTTGAACAATCATCTGACCCTGGGGAAAGCCAGCCCACAGCTTAAATAGCCTCTGGGTAGCCAACTCCAGCGTGCCACGTGGGCAATGCAGATAGGTCCACATACATGGAAGCAAGCCAAATCTTCAGCCTTAGCCAAATGTGGAATTGTTTGTGACAGAGAGCACTCACCATCGGGAAGGTGGAAGGCAGAAACCAGCTCCATCTTTAAGGCACAGCATTCCGCAGCTCTCTACAGTTCCCCCTTTTTGTTTTAGATGCATCAGGCAAGAGTAGAGGTCTGATCTCTGATATTAGAAATAAATTGGGACTTTGTACTGATGTTCATTTAGGTGTCATCCACCCAAAGAGCATCAGACCCGACTGATACCTTTTTCTCAGAGGCGGGACCTGGGGCATCAACCCGCATGCAATCAGATATGCTCTTCTCTGGGTCCAAAGTGGCTGACCCTGAGTGCAGTGCTTAGCCTCGCATCCTGAGCGTAACATTTTAGTTCCCATGCTTGGGGAGACTGTCCTGCTTCAATGGCTGTAAAGGCCTGAATGGTCATGGCTGCATTATGCTGTTGTGAGACTCTTGGAAGGATCAAAGCCCTATGTTATCTCAGACCTCTGAAGATAAACTAGAAACATATATGGGATCATCTAAAAAAGATTAATGACAAAGCTCCCTTTCTACGAGTCTACAAGATGCCATGAAATTCCCAGAAGTTCTTGAGAAGGTTGCAACAGCAGAAAAACTCCCATTTTGAAATATAAATGACCAAGAAAGGATAAAATGAAAAGACTATAAAGTTCTCAAAATTCTATAGCTATGAAACCATTCATAAACTTTCTCAGTTGCATCTGCTTGCATTCAGGAAGTGAGGCTGCGTAACTGAGGAAGTATAGACACCAGCTCCAAGTGTAAATCAGCAAAGCACTAGAGTGAGCTCTGTTAAAGACCTCACTTGACCTAATGCTATACCGCCATCATCAAGAAGAACTGGCACAGCACTAAAGGCACTTGATAAAAACTTATAAAATATGATAACAAATGTAATATGTTCAAATGTACAGCTATGGGAATATGTGACAGCCTGAGACTTACGAAAAATTCTCATGTTTAATTTAAGGTATAGAGAAATATATTATCATTACTTACAAGTTCACATTGTGTTAAATAATTTATTTTTAACCAAGTAACTTAGATGTGATATGAAGATTTAATCCTGTGAATACCTCAAATTTGTCCAAAATATAGAAAACAAAGGACTGAAACATCACTATATCAAAACACTGATCAATATTGTAGATGTCAACAAAATTGATGAGCTTAGTTGATATTAATTATTAAAAGTCCTGGTGTCATTCGTTGATGATACGCCAATTTTTTATAATAGGATAGTTTTAGAACCTGCTCTTTTGTTGTGAGATAATCTGAAATTTGTATCATTTTAAACCTATCCATTCTTCCCCCAAAATATATGTCTAACCAGGTCTGTGGAGCCTGACTAAATTTTCCAAATCTAGTAGCTCCATCTGTGGGTCATTGCTTAGAAATGCTGTTGTACTTTGAACATACAAATTACAGTAAGTCATTACAACGATCATGTCCAACATGAATGAGATAAAGGATAGGACAGATAGATAGAGTGTAGACAGATAAACAGATACGTGACAGATAGATAGATAGATAGATAGATAGATAGATAGATAGATAGATAGATAGACAAATAGACTGATAGAGGGATAGACAGACAGACAGATAGAAGATCTGGCATCTTCACCCACTAGGAAATCATTTAGTTGTGAAAAGTAATTTTATGTAATGTTCAGTTAGTTTATGACATGCATGAGAATTTTTGTAAGTATATGGAATAGCTGTATTATAATAAAGAATTGGTTCAATTTTTTATTTGTGTTTTGAAACATCAGATTTCTCAAGAAGAAACAGCATTATGACTGCAGTGAAAGATAAATGGATAAGAAACATGTGATGCATATACACACATTGGAATCTTCAGCCATAAATAAGAATAAAGTTTGGAGGTTGTAAGAAAATGGGTGCAATTGTAGATCATCATGCTAAGTGAGTGCAGAAAACATGAGTCATGTTTTCTTTCATTTGACATTCCCAGATTTTATATAAGTATATAAAATTATGTACATATATTTTACAAAAATAAGACTGAAACTGTCTAGAGGGACAAAAAGAACCAACAGGAAAGTGGAGGGGAGTGAAAGAAACCAGGATGTGTGAGAGAGAAAAGAGAATATGCTCAACAAACATTATATATGTGTACAAAAGCATGAAAACAGAAATAGATGATTAAAACTGCAAATAAATATTTAGAAAAGTTATTCTTAGGCTATTTAAGCTGTGGGCTGGCTTTCCCCGGGGTCCGAGGATTGTTCAATGTTCCTGAATAAACTGCATTGAAAAAAAAAAAAAAAGTTAAGAAATTCGATACTTTGGTGTGGAAAAGCTTTGAGCCATTTCAGGGCCACTGTCAGTTTCACATCAAGGTTGTTAGCTTGTTTAAAAATCAAATAAAATCAAATTTAAATACTGAAAAAAAAAAGTTATTCTTGTTCACTATCCTTGGATATTTTCTTTTAAAGATATTTCTTTTATTTTTCAGATTATAATAAATTAAATTAATTTTCCTCTCCCCTTTACTCCCTCCAAATTCTCCCATATATACCTTTTTCCTTTCTGTCAGTTTCATGACCTCTTTTTTTCATTAATGGTTCTTACATGCATTTATGTATTTGTGTGTGTGTGTGTATATATATATATATATATATATATTTATAATATGATCTGTTCAGTCTGCATAATGTTACTTGTATGTACATTTTAAGGGGTTACCAATTGGTATTAGATAAAAAAAAGCTAGTGTTGGTTTTTGTTTCTATTTTTTCAGAAGAATTATATATATAAACATATATATATGCATATATATATATATATATAGTGCCTTAAACTAACTTTTGATTAAAAGTTAAGATGATCCTTATTCTGTGTTTCTCAATGACACCTATATATCCTCATCAAAAATTCAGTGGAAGGAAAGGGGAATCCATCTCAGCTGTGTCAAACTCAGAAGCAAGATGATGACGGCTGTTTTATCTGTCGTAGAGTCCCCTAACCTCCATTAGCAGCTTCTAATACTAATCTATTTGTATTTCATGTGTACAAATGTTTTTCCTGCATTTATTTATGTGTACCACATTAATGTTTGATGCCCACAGAGTTCAGAAGAGGGATCAGATCTCCTGGAACTAGAGCTACAGCTACAGATGTTTGTGAACTGTGATGTGGGTGCCTGAACTGAACAAGGGTCCCTTGCAAGAGAAGCACGTGCTCTTACCTAATGAGGCCTGCTTCCAAGGCCAGTCACTGTCCGTGTCCAGGCCCCACGTCCGCAATGCTGTAGTCTGGAGATGTCACTCCTTGCCACAACAACCCCTCCACAATAAGGTAATTGGTTTCTCTGAAACACACAAGGGAGCCACGAGTTGTAAGCCAGCTGGGAGCCAAGATCTCTTTGTATCAAGAGATTCTATAACTTTTATAATATTTCATTGGTTAGACATAGTTCTATAGCAATCATTAGGTGGGTGGAGATGATGGCTAAGTGGGTACAGCCTGCACAAACCTGAGGACCTGAGCTCAGTTTCCACCCACATGAAAGCCAGGGAAGGTGGCATGAGTCTGTAACCCCGCTGTCAGGTTGTGGAGCCAGGCAAATCCCCGGAGGCTTTCTGGCGACCTCCAGGTTCAGTACGGAATCCTGTCTGAAAATTTCAAGTGGAAAGAAATGTAATGAGACACCCAGTGTCAAAATCTGGCACAAAGATAAGCGCATTCACAAACCCACACACATTCATATGATACACACACTCATACATGCATACTCACACACACATGTACACACCTGCACAGAATAAGTGTAGTCTATTTTAAAGGCATCCCGCAATTATTTCTTACTCAGATTCGATGTTCTTATAATGATTAATATCAACATGAACATCACTAGGCTACAGTGACCAAGTGGTTTTTAACTAATTTTAAACTAATTGCACATTAGTTTAAATGTTATTAAAGTTATTTTTGATACAAGTAACATTTGCTACAGATTTACTTTAAGTAGGCCAATAATCTTCATAATGTGATAGACATTTAGAAAGACCTTAAGGGCAGTGACCGAAGTAACCCAAGAAAAGAATTCCACTCTATGACTACAGCATGAAAGCATCTGCCCATGTTTCCAGACTCTATACTATAATGTCTGTTCACTCTTAACTATGTCTATAGCAGCCTTGTTTACGATGTAAATTCTTGTCTTGCCAGGTACTATAATTGTATAAGCCATTTTCTTAAAAATCATTTCCCTCCCTTTCTTCCTTCCTCTACCCTCCCATATTCCTTTCCTCTCTACCTCTCCCTCCATAAGTAAATAGGAATAAATACAGACAGATATCAGATAAGGACCTGAATAATAATTAGCATGATGATGATAACACCTCATCCAATCACTCAAGAAGATTGAGGAACTGACATACGGTAGTAGATTCAAAGACGAAATGGAAAATCACAGAGAACTTACGTGCTAATATATTTTTCTAACTTGAGCAAGATACCTAACTTTCCTGAATGTTTAGAAACTTATAAGAGAAGATAATGGCAGCCACTTGATCAGAGTTATAAAAATTTGATTACCTCTAGCCAAGTAGCTATTGTCAACTGATAATTGCTCGGAAGAGGAGAATCAGTGTTCATTCAGAGTGTAGTCCACGGTAAATTGGACATGTACCAGCAGCGGGTCACACAGCCAAGAGTATATGTAGGTATAAACTGGCCTTGAAGGGGATTAAAAAAGAGGACACAAAGTTGGGTTGGTAAAGAGAGAGGGGTTGACCTGGGAGAGTTGGGGGTGGAGTATATATATATATATAATCAAAATTCATTCAACAAAATTGTCAAAGAACTAATAAAAAATTAATACAAATAAATATTACCAAATATTGATAGTAAAACTATAGTTTTAAATACTACTATCCTTGCTATTATCATAGGTTTTCACTTACAAGTGGAACAGACACCATGTGGACAAAAAAAGATAATACTAGTTCTGTATTTGCTATTTACAACAGGTTTCTACAGACTGTAAATACAAAGCTAACAGTAAATAGGGCACTTTGAGGTGGAAAGAATAACAGTTTAAAACAGCCAATTTGATCATTTCCCTTTAAATCAATCTGTTCTCACATTTGTTAGCATGTTAATTATTGTGGCAAGTCTTTCCAAATTAGATTAGCAGATTTAGACACATTTCAGTCCAGATGTGTGTGAGCTTAAGATGTTTTATATGTAAATATTGACAATATCTCTTTGGGGGAATTTTAGCAATGTAATACATCAGTTTCATTTAACAAAGCATTTGCTCCCTTTGTTTCCTTCAGCTTAAATAGAGAAAGCCAGCATTAGCTTGTAAATCATGGGATGATGTGATAAGAGCAGCAGGGTGCATAGGGAAGTGAGACCACGTGTGAAATGCTTATGCTAGGTCTAGTTGGTAAAGATAAACATCCTACTTGGAGATCTTGTCTTAACGAGCATAGGCTCCTCGCCTTCTCCTCAGTAACTCTGTTGTCTATGAATACATATAAGAGTTGTAAAAATTTGTCTCAGCAGGAGTCTACCACAGAAAGCATCTGAAAGACTCTACCTAGCAGTGCTCCAAAATAGATACTAAGACTCACAACCAAACCTTCGGCAGAGTGCAGGGAATCATATGAAAGAAGGGGAGTTTGATGTGGAAAGGATAGGAGCTCCACAAGGACCAAACGTATCTGGGCACAGGGTCTTTTCTGAGATGGACACTCAACCAAAGTCCATGAGAGGATAAAACCTAGAACCTCGGCTCAGATATTACCCGTGATAGCTCAGTAATCAATTGGTTTCCCATAGTAAGGGGAACAAGGACTATTACTAACAGGAACTCAATGACTGGCTCTTTGACCTCCCCACCTCCCAAGGGAGGAGCAGTACTGTTAGGCCACAGAGGAGGACTTTGCAGCCAGTCTTGAAAATACCTGACAAAAGGGAGTCATATGAAAGGGGAGGAGGTCCTCCCCTACTAGTGGACTTGGAAAGGGGCAGGGAGGAGATGAGGAAGGGAGGGTGGGATTGGGGAGGGAATGAGGGATACAGCTGGGATACAGAATTACAAAATGTAACTAATGAGAAAAATAAAATTATGGAAAAGAAAAAAAAAATGTGTCTCAGGATACAAAATGGAAGGCCAAGGTATTGTATGGGTATAAACACCACTGTACTGAGATTCAAGCTATGATTGTCCAAGGTTCGTGCGTGTCACCATGTGATCTTGGAACAGTTATTTAACTTGTCTCTGAGCCTTTTTTTTTTTTTCAGATGAGTCAAGTAAAGCAAAATACTTCTATGAGAGCAAAGATAACTAAAACACATTTATGGTACTGGAGAGACAGCTCAGTAGTTAAAAGCTCTGGCTGCTATTTCAGAGGATCTAGGACCGATTACCAACGTGATGATTCACAGTGCACCGTAACTCCAGTTCCAGGGGAATCTGATGCCCTCTTCTGATCTTGGTGGACACGACATACACATGATGCAGAGGTGTCTGTGCAAGCAACACACACACACTGAATTAAAATCTTCAAATTCTGTATTTGGTAAAATATAGATCATACTATTTCCCAATGAAACTTACATTAGTTCCTACTTAATTTATGTTTATCATTACTGACTAGATGTGAAATAAGTGGCAACATAGTTAGTAAATTTTCAAGATATCTCTGTAGGAAAATTGCAAGGAAATAAAAAAAGTATTTAAAAATAATTAAGAATAAGGAAAAGCCTAGGACTAAACAATGTGTTCAGTAGTAGAATTTAAAAATAAAGTATAATTTCTCAATAATAACAGTATCCCAAATAAATGATTAAATTTCAAGGTTAAAATCAGTCCAATAGTCCCCCCTCACTTCTCTTCCTGTCTCTCCTCTGGCAAGGATATTTTCAGATTTGAGACAATTAACTGGAAGCAAGCAAGATCTTACTCAGCTACAAACTCAAAATCAGGAATTAAATGGTAACCTGTTTTGGAATTAAGAATCCTTTCCATCAGCTGTCCAAGAGTTTATACAGCTCATCTACAATGCAGCTGCTACAGCCATGCTCAGAAATGTGGCACCCTAAATGTGACCCTAAGCAGAACCACAATCTGTAAAAGCAGATTTCATAACCTATAGCACAGTGTCAGAAGCTGTGAGACTCTTTTTTAATTGTATTTTTATTTTTTATATTAATTATAGTTTATTCATTTTGTATCCCAGCTGTAGCCCCCTCCTTCATTCCATCCCAATCCCACCCTCCCTCCCTCATCTCCTCCCATGTCCCTCCCCAACTCCACTGATAGGGAGGTCCACCTCCCCTTTCATCTGACCCTAGCCTATCAGGTCTCACCAGGACTGGTTGCATTGTCCTCCTCAGTGACCTGGCAAGGCTGCTCCCCCCAGGGGGTAGGGGAGTGTCAAAGAGCCCGCCAATGAGTTCATGTCAGAGACAGTCCCTGTTCTTCTTACTAGGGAACGCGCTTGGATATTGAGCTGCCATGGGCTATATTTGAACAGGGGTTCTAGGTTATATCCATGAATGGTCCTTAGTTGGAGTATCAGTCTCAGAAAAGACCCCTCTGCCCAGATATTTTGGTTCTGTTGCTCTCCTTGTGAAGCTCCTGTCCTCTTCAGGTCCCACTATCTTCCCCTTCTTTCATAAGATTCCCTGCACTCTGCCCAAAGTTTGGTTTAGAGACTCAGTATCTGTTTTGATACACTGCTGGGTAGAAGTCTTTCAGAGGCTCTCTGTGGTAGGCTCTTGTCCTGTTTCCTGTTTTCTCCTTCTTCCAATGTCCTTTGCCTTTCTAAGTGAGGATTGATCATGTTACCCAGGGTCCTCCTCCTTGCTTAGCTTCTTTAGGTGTACAGATTTTAGCATGTTTATCCTGTCTTCAAGGTCTAGTATCCACTTATGAGTGAGTCTATACCATGTGTGTCTTTCTGCTTCTGGGATACCACTGTGAGACTCTTAACAAGGGCCTACTCTGTAAACATTTTCCTGAATACATTTCATATCTGATAGCTCTAGTTTTTAAAATGAAAAAAAAAAAAGTTATTTTTTAATTGGGTTGGGAAGATAGCACAGTGGGTAAAGGATTCACCACGCAAGCCTGAGGACCTGAGTTCAAATCCTTGCACTGCACCTATAGCTCAGTGTAGTATCATTCAACCATAATCTCATTGCTTCAGCGGTAAATTGGAAGAAGAGATAGGCCCAGAAGCTCATGGAGCAGTTAGCTGGTAGTAAGCAGAAGCAAACAGAAAAGGAGTGCCATCTTAAGCATGGTGAAAGGCAGAGACTAGCATCATAGGTCATCCTCTGACCTCCATATACCTACTGAGGCACATTAGTCTCCATGTCTGCAGGCAGAATGAACACACACATTTACACACATCATAGACACAAAGCAATATTAGAATTTTCAACCCCACCTCAGAAATTTTTTTCAGTTTAACAGTTATCCAGAAGTCCAATGCAGCTTAAAACAAAAGTTCTGAAAGTGGGGTTATTTTCATCTCTTTAGATATTACCCCAAATTCTGCCCTCCAAGGTGTATTGTATGTGCTGGTTTTATCCTGTAAATAAAACTGTCTTCAACATTTCAACATTGTCATACACGGTAACCAACATAAAAAAAGAAAAAAGACAAAAATAAAAAGGAATCTAGGTTTGGTCCCTTACTGGACCAGTGCCTTGTCACTGTGAACTGTAGATCATCTCCTCCAGCCCCCAACAAATGCAAGTCTCATTACGTAAGCAGATCTGGGCAGTCAGAGCCTATAACCTTAAATGTCGCCTCTGTTCCAAATTCCAGTCTATACCACTAAGTCGGGACACTTCTTTCGATACAACCTCATAATTACGGTCTTGTGAAACAAGAGGGGGAGGTGTCACTTGTACTAACCACGGACCTTGGTGTACTAGCTTTACCAGAGGGTCTGAATTGTTAAGATTGCCAAGCCATTAATGAAGTGAAACTCTGTTCTCTGTTTGGCTCTTACTTCTGACATATGCTACCCAAAGTGGGAAGAAATAGAAAGCATATCATTCAAACATCAAACTCCACCCAATTCTCTAAATCATTCTTTTGATGAATGCCGACAATGGTTCTCCTATTCCTCCTTTTAAAATTCTGTGTAATAAATTCTTACAAAAGAAACTATACGAATTATTTCTGGGTGGCAATGAGGCCCTCATCTGGACTTTGGTAGTTGCAACTGAGTTGATTATGATTAAGTACAATCTATTTTTTTTTGTTGGAATGTGCCCAATCCACTGTGAAATTCATTTAAATTATTTACAGTCAAAGATATTTCTGGGGTAAGTTATTCAACACTGTAGGCAGAATGGTTGATGTATTCATTCAATCTTTTTTGCTTATATCCTTCAAAGTAATGGGTAAATTATTGTCTCATAATTTTAAAACATAAAAATAAACAAAAATTATAGTACCATAAATTTCTCTAATGCTTTAGAGCAGTCATTTCTAACTGCCAGGAAAAAAAGACAAATACTTGTCTGTAATAAAATTTCAAGTATACAATTTAATGAGAAGAAAATAAAAAGATGGAACAAGATTTGCATTTTTGAGCCAGGCATGGTGGTGCACACCTTTAATCCCAGCACTCAGGAAGGGAGAGGCAGGTGGATAGCTGTGAGTTCAAGGCCAAACTGGTCTATAAAGCAAGTTCAGGTTAGCAAAGTCTACACAGAAAAACTCTATCTCAATTACGAAATATATATGATTTGCAGTTTTGCTTAGATTATGAAAGCTTGCAAGTTCTCTTCCTCATGTCAAAATGATGGGTAGAAACTGAGCAAGGTAAGAAAGGCACTGTTAGTGTTTTAGCTTCTTAGATTGTTTAAAATGTCAAAAAAAACAAAACAAAAAACAAACAAACAAAAAAACAAATGAGCAAAATTTTCCAAAAAGCTGTTATTCCTATAAGGAAAATCTTAAAGAAAAAGCAGCAAAGGCATCACATATATAGAATACTGTTGGTGTGAGAAAAAAACTGCAAAATAATGTAACATTAACATATGATTCAGTATGTTGGCAATATTCCTGAAAAATGTCCTAGGCTGGGGGAAAATTCCATATGTACCGCTGCCAACTATTTTTCAAGAGACCTTCATCATGTCTGGCAAGTGAAAGACCAAAAGTAATAGGAAAAGAAAAAAAGAGCAAGAGGGAGAGAGACAGAGATTAACAGTAAATTAGAGAGATGGAACATTATATGATGTTCATATTAAAAGATAAATGGAAGACATGAAGTTTTCAAAGCCATTAATTTGTAATTTTATTGGATCATTTATTGTACATAAGAAAAGGATGACATTTAGATGTAAACTTTACATTGTGAAAACTTGGCAAAAATTGTTTATTTTAGGAAATTTAGATTATTATTTTATACAATGCCTACAAATACAGTTATATCATCTGCAAAACAACTTGTATTTTTGTGTTTTTAATATGTGTATATTTATACCTTCCTAGCACTATCTTCAAAAGATCGATGAGACAGGGTACCCTTATGGTTTTATCAAGAATAATTATAAAGGCCTCATCATTTTGAGTATAGCATGAACTGTTTATATACATTCTTTTTCCAGTTGAAGATCATTCCTTGTAGTTCTCAACTGCAGATAATTTTATCAATAGTGGGTGTTAAACCTTCTAAAATGGGAGGTTCCAAAATGGTGACGACCAACATGCACCGTATCTGAGAGACAGAGGATCTGAAACTCTGAAATTGGGGAGTGAAGGAGCAACTGAAGCCAGAACATTGACATTGAAGCTTTTGAAGCTTCTTTGGCCAGAGGGGACAACCTGTGAGCTGAGACCATTTGGATCCAGTTCATCCCTAAACTTCTCTGGGGACTGAGAGTGGCAAATCCCTGCACTTCCCTTTGTTGGGACCACCCTCCTCAGCAGAGGCGGGTGACAGTGCCCACTGCTCCTAGCACAGAACTCCCTGCTCAGTATCTAAAACAGAGAAGGCAGGCCTTCCAGAACCTCAGTGGTGGGTTGCCAGCTCTACGGGCCACCTAGATCCACCAGCCCACCAGGGCCCACCAGGGCCCACCAGCCCAACCAGGTCTGCAGACAGCTGTAGGGGCTCCCCAGGGCCTGCCAGCAGGCATCTGTACCATCCTCCCAGTTCTGCTGCTGTGGCTGGACTCACAATGGACCACTATACCAGCCTCCAAGTTCTGCAGCTGCAGCACCACTGAGCTGACAGATCTCCTACACTCGCATTTGCCCTGGGAGGCCCAAATCTGAGAGTAGAGAACAGGGGAAACCCCTGTGGTTTACAATGAGACCTGCTAGAGGGTGAGTGCATCTTCAAGTGAGCGCATGCAGAGCCCCAGATCCAGGGTCCCTCTACCCTAGCAGCCAGACATTGGATACCTCTCACACACATCCCTACTGTGGGAATCATAGGGATTCTTGGGAAAGCATTCTCAACATTAATTCCCTGTTCTGTGGGTCTACCAGTGAAGTCCAGGCAAATAACTCCTGGAGCCCAGACAGATCTGAATATCAGAAGAACAGTATGACAGGCCTGTAGGCCACTGAGGTATTCAGGGAATCTGTACATGCACATTGAACCCACAAACAGTGCCAGCGCCTGCCCCCCTCCTGCACCTGCACTCACCCTGCCCCACATTCTAGGCATCTATACTTTCTAGTACCCTGCCTTTCAAGGCACACTTCCACAAACACACATACACAAACACACATACAGACACTTGTTCGCCCGCACTTGTACACGCACACCTACAGACTTTCCTCCCTTATAAATGGATGAAATACCAACACACACTCTCAAACCAGTAGACATCTCTCATCTTCTTGAAGAATACTCCAGACACCATAGAAAGACAGACCCAGTCTGAAGTACAGACTCCAGGAACAAACAGTGAAGGTTACAGATAAGCAAATGGACAGAGGAGAGCATAAGAACACATCCAACAAAAATCAGGACATCATGGCTTCACCAGCAACCCCCAAAATCAACGGATACTCAAATTCATCAGAAACACAGGAAAATTATTTTAAAGCTATGCTTATCCAGTTATTAGAAGCACATAAAGAGGAAAAGAACAAATCTCTCAAAGAAATAGCCACATAAACGGAGGCAAATAAAAAGGAAATGAACAAAGAAATATAGGCAAACACAGCATATATATATATATATATATATATATATATATATATATATATCAGAATGTTGGATCCTGTATCTGTATATATATATATATATGTATATATATATATATATGTATATATATATATATATATATATAGAGAGAGAGAGAGAGAGAGAGGCACAATTAGCGGCATAAAAAGAGGAAACAAACAAAAATATCGAGGCCATCATAGAAAGACAGAAATCCATATTCAAACACATGAAGGAAATGGTGCAAGACATGAAAACGTAATTAGAATCATAAAGAAAACACAAACAGAGAAAACTCTGGAGCTGGAGAACTTAGAGAAAAGATCAGGAATCACAAAGTTAAGCATCACCAATAGAAGACAAGAGATGGAAGAGAGAATCTCAGGTGCTGTAGATACACTTGCAGAAACTGATACACATCTCAAAGAAAAAGTAAAATCGGAAAAGTTTCAAGTATCCAAGAAATCAAGGGCACCATGAAAAGATAAAATCTAAGAATAACAGGAATAGATGAAAAGGAAGATTCCAGGCTCCAAGGTCCAGAAAATATTTTCAAGAAAATCATAGAACAAAATTTTCCAATGTAAGGAAAGAGATGTTCATAAACATATGAGAGGCTTAGAGAACATCAAATAGACTAGACGAGGAAAGAAACTCCTCACATCACATCATAGTCAAAACACTAAATCTACAGAACAAAGAAAAAATATGAAAAGCAGCAAGGGAAAAAGGCCAAGTAACATATAAAGGTAGACCTATCAGAATCACACCAGACTTCTCAACAGGAACTATGAAAGCCAGAGGGGCCTGGACAGATGTCATGCAGACTTTAAGGGACCACAGATGCCAACCCAGACTACTCTACCCAGCAAAGCTTTCAATCAACATAGATTGAGAAAGCAAAATACTCCATGACAAAACTAAATTTAAACAATATCTACACAGCAACCCAGACCTACAGAAGATACTACAAGGAAAACTCCAATCCAATAAAAACTACACCCAAGAAAACATAGGATACAGCTAATTCCCCCCCCAAAAAAAAAAATTAAAAGAAAACAAGCAATGAATCACACGATCATCACCAACTCCATAATAAAAGAAACTAACATTCATTGGTCAGTATCATCTATCAACATCAATTGACTCAACTCTCCAATAAAAAGACACAGACTAATAGAATGCTTGCAGATACAGGATCCAACATTCTGCTGCATCCACGAAACACACCTCTGCAACAAAGATAAACACTACCTCAGAGTAAAGGGGCTAGAAAAAATGTTTTTCAAGCAAATGGACCCAGAAAACAAGCTGGGTAGCTATCCTAATATATAATAAAATGGATTTTCAACCAAAATTAATCAAAAAAGATGAGGAGGGACACTTCATTCTCATCAAAAGAAAAATCCACCAGGAGGACATCACAATTCTGAACACCTATGCTTCAAATACAAGAGCACCTACATTTGTAAATAAAACATTATTAAAACTGAAATCATACATAGATCCAACACCTTAATAGTGGGAGACTTCAACATTCCACTCTCACCAAGAGACAGACCATCTAGACAGAAGCTATATAGGGAAATAATGGCACTTAAAGAGGTCCTAAATCAAATGGACCTAGTAGATGTCTACAGAACTTTTCACCCAAATTCAAAAGAGTGTAACTCCTTTTCAGCACCTCATGGAACCATCTCCAAAATAGACCATATAGTTGGTCACAAAGCAAGCCTCAGCAGATACAGGAAGATTGAAATAATCCCTTGTACCCTATCTGACCACCATGGATTAAAGCTGGACCTCAACAACAACAGAAATAGCAAAAAGTCTACACACACATGGAAACTGAACAAGTTGCTATTCAATGACAGCTGAGTTAAGGAAGAAATAAAGAAATAAATCAAAGCCCTCCTAGAATTCAAGAAAATGAAGACATAACAAACCCAAACTTATGGGACACAATGAAAGCAGTGCTAAGAGGAAAATTCATAGTGCTAAGTGCCTTCAAGAAGAAACTTGAAATACCTCATACAAGCAACTTAAAGGCTCACCTGAAACCCCTAGGAAAAAAAAGAAGCAGACATATCTAAGAGGAGTAGATGGCTGGAAATCATCAAACTCATGGCTGAAATCAATAATTTAGAAAGAAATAAAACAATTAAAAGAATCAATGAAACCAAGAGCTGGTTCTTTGAGAAAAATCAAAAAGATAGACAAACCCTTAGCCAAACTAACTAAAAGACAGAGAGAAACTAGAGAAACTATCCAAATCAGCAAAATCAGAAACAAAAATGACAGCTACAGCTCCTATACAAACTGAATAAACTGTAATTAATATAAAAAATAAAAATTGAAAAAAACTTCTAAATTGCTTTTTCTTCTTCTACTCACCCATGATTTCGTTTTTCTTCTTAGATTATTAGCATTATACATTATATTAGTTCATATTAGAATTATATGAACTGATTTTCAAATGTTGAACTAGCCATATACCCTGTCAATATATGACTTTGATATGATATTAAAATGTTTTCATATATTGTTGGAATTTTTGGCTATGATTTTTGTTGCTGCTTTTATAACTCGTATTTATGAGAGACATCCATCTGTAGTTATCCCTTCTGATAACAATTTCATTGAACGTTGCTATTAGAGTGGTGTTGGCTCCCTAGAAAGAGTTTCTTCTACTTCTATCTTCTGTGAAAGACTGTAAAGAGATATTAAAATTTCATCCTTTATTGTCTGCATAATGTACCAATTAATCCCCTTAATAAGGTGTTTTCTTTATTGAAAAGTTAGTTATCAGTGATCTAATTTATATAATAAATATACATATTATTATCATCACAACCATCATCTTCTCCTTCTTCTTGTGTGAGCTTGAAAAAAGAGTCTGTGTGTGTGTGTGTGTGTGTGTGTGTGTGTGTGTGTGTGTTTGAAGAAATGGGTCCATGTCATTTAAGCTATGAAACTTTTATCCAGAAAGCATTTCAGTATTATTTTGTATATTTTCATTATCTACTGTTGGAGGGAGTCATCACTGTATACAGCTGAGAGATGGTGCTCTTTGGGTCCATTGATCTTTTTTTCTGTCTGATGAATGTAGTCTATTTCAACATAGTACACAGAAGTTTTCAAATAGAATATATTCTTGCTTTTTTCCCATCTTATTTAAAATAGATTTTTTTAACTTTTTTTATTCTTTATTAATTACACTTTATTCACTTTGTATCCCCCCTGTGGTTCCCTCCCTCATCCCATCCCGATCCTTTCCTTCCTCCCCCCTCTGCACCCATACCCCTCCCCAAGTCCACTGATAGGGGAGGTCTTCTTTTCCTTCCTTCTGATCCTAGTCAATAGGTCTCATCAGGAGTGGCTGCATTGTCTTTCTCTGTGGCCTGGTAATGCTGCTCCCCACTCAGGGGGAGGTAATTAAAGAGCAGGCCAATCAGTTCATGTCAGAGACGGTCCCTGTTTCTATCACTATGGAACCCACTTGGATACTGAACTGCCATGGGCTACATCTGTGCAGGGGTCTGAGGTTATCTCCATGCATGGTCCTTTGTTGGAGTATCAGTCTCAGGAAAGACCCCCTGTGTTCATATTTTTTGGTTCTGTTGCTCTCCTTGTGGAGTTCCTGTCCTCTCCAGATCTTACTGTTTCCCACTTCTTTCCTAAGATTCCCTGCACTCTGCCCAAAGCTTGCCCATAAGTCTCAGCATCTACATTGATAGTCTGCGAGGCAGAGCCTTTCAGAAGCCCTCTGTGTCAGGCTCCTGACTTGTTCCCTCTTTTCTCCTTCTTCTGATGTCCAGCCTCTTTGCCTTTCTGGATAGGAATTGAGCATTTTAGCAAGAGCCAACCCTATATCTGACAGAGAACTAATAACCAGTATATATTAAGAACTCAAGAAGTTAAACAGCAACAAATCAAGTAATCTAATTAAAAAAATGGAGTACAGAGCTAAACAGAGAATTCTCAATAGAGGAATACCGAATGGCAGAGAAACACTTAAAGAAATGTTCAACATCCTTAGTCATCATGGAAATGCAAATCAAAACGACCCTAAAATTTTACCTTACACCCATCTGAATGGCTAAGATCAAAAACTCAAGTGACAGTACTTGCTGGAGAGGTTGTGGAGAAAGGGGAACCCTCTTCCATTGCTGGTGGGAATGTAAACTTGTATAACCACTCTGGAAATCAATCTGGCTCTTCCTCAGACAACTAGGAATAGTGATTCCTCAAGATCCAGCTACACCACTCCTAGGCATATACCCCAAAGAGTTCACAATAAGGATATTTGTTCAACCATGTTTGTAGCAGCTTTATTTAATATAGCTAGAAGCTGGAAACAGCCCAGATGGTCCTCAAATGAAGAATGGATACAGAAATTGTGGTACATCCACACAATAGAATATTACTCAGCAACAAAAACAAGGAAATCGTGAAATTTGCAGGTAAATGGTGGGAATTGG